>NW_007727125.1:248441-376404 GCF_000696425.1 Galeopterus variegatus | reverse complement strand
ATAATGACTCATTGGGCCACAGAAGCAAAATGATGCTTGATTATGGTCTTCCCAAGGGCAGTGTCTACATTTAGAGAAAAAAGATGCTACACCATCCTGATTCTGCCATATTATACTAATTTTCTTTTTTTTTTCTTTTTGTCTTTTTTCGTGACCGGCAACGGATCGCAACCCTCAGTGTCGCGCCCGTACCGGACCGGGACCGGCAACGGGATTGCAACCCTTGGCGTTGCGCCTGCACCTCGCTCACCCAGTGAGCGGGAACCGGTCTGTATGTGGGATCCGAACCCTCAGCGGGAGCGCCGCCGCGCTTCCAAGCAGCACACTGTAGCAGTGCGCCACCGGGCCAGCCCCACAAGGTTGTCTTTATTGACGTTCTAGATTTCAAAAAGGACTCCACTGTAAGCAAGAAGCTTCACAAGATTGAAAATTCATTGTAACTACTCCAGGTCTCACTACTTTACAGCCTGATTCATTAGGGTTGGGGGCTTTGTCTATGCAGTGCACATTGTACTTGTGTTATTCAGGCTTTGAAATCTTGCCCTTTTCTTCCAGAGAAACTGCAAATGGAAGAAAATTACAGTTGGCCCTTAAATGGGGTTAGTGGTTTTGGCAAATTTAGGTCAATGATAGGTCAAGAAGGTTGAAGAATCTTCCTAGGTAAAGATAATCAGGATCTGAGAAGGAAAGAAGGGAGCATAAAGAGTGGCAGAAAGTGAGAAGTGAGTGACGTAAGAGCTGAGAACCCCTGGGGACTTGTGCATGTCTTGCTGTCTATTATCTATTCTAAAGCCCAGAATATCTAAAGCAGTGGACTTCAAACTCTGGCAGTGTTCATCATAATTACATGGGGATATGGTTTTTTAAAATGCAGATTCAGGAACTCACCTCCACACCCAGTGAAACAGAAGGGGCACAGCCTGGAAGTCTGTATTTTTAATCGTCAGCCCATTTGGTTCTGATGAAAATGTTCCTTAGACCACTCTTTGAGGAACATTGGCACAGAAAGATCGTCCAGTCTTTCTAAGAATCACTCCTTAAATGCATCCATTCATTGGAGCCAATCCTGGGAATACAGAAATAAAAGGCGTAGTCTTAGGATTCAAAGAGTTCATGGCCTGCTAGCAAAGGCAGACATGGAAAGCATGAATGAGTAAGTCCATAGAGCAGAAAGGGCTGGGTGCTGTGGGAGAACTGCAGAGAGGCCCCAACTCAGCCTGCCTGGGGAGAGGTGCCCATCTGGGAGGAAGGCTGAATAGAGGAAGTAACTACATCTTCCAGGATGGGTGGGCATTAGCCAGGAAGCAGGGAGGGGAGAATTGCAGGTCGAGGAGCTCAGTGGGCAAAAACCTGTGTGGTCTCCAGATAAATGCTCAAGATGAGGGATGGCATAAGGGAAGAGGGTGACAGGAATGGTAGGCCGATGAAGCTGGAGTCTGCACATCTGTCTTTTATAATAAAATGATGTGCTTTCTCACATGGGAAGGTGAGTTACCAACATTTGCATCACTGTAATTGTAAAAGCAGCTAATGTAGCAATCCAGATTGCGGTCTCTGCCCTCTTAGATACAGTATTCTTCATGCAATGGTATTCTCATAAGCTTCCAATTGAGAAGGAATTCAGAAAAACCCAAGGGAATCCTAAATGGTTTCACCTTCTTGTTTCAGTCATTAATTTTGTCATCAGATGGCTTGGACCAAAGTAAAGCTAAAAAATCTAACCAAAAGAGGGAACCAAGTGTCTATGTATAGAACCAGAGAAAACCCTCCCACATTGAATGAATGTTGGTGAACGTAACTTATGTTATCATCAGGTATAAAATACAAATGAGAACATGAAGAAAAATAAAATACCATTCATCATCTGCCTTCATAAGAATTAGGATCAAAAAGTACCTGTATTGCCACTCTCTTCTTCAAAGTTTAAAAGATGGATTTCACTGCCAGATAATCTGCACGAACTAGCATTGTACCTCTCAGTATGTGGTTATACAAACAAGAACAACGGCCAGAAACCGGAGTGGAAATCAGAGCATGCTGTGCTCCATGCAAGAGAGATTTTCTCTTTGTCTAGAAAGAGTCATTTGAATTCAGAATAGAGTTATATCTATATATATATATATATATCTACCCCAGATTCTGTACAGAAAATGTGTGTGTGTGTGTGTGTAAATCACATTCAGCGGTAACATCATATTATAAACGATAATAAATTAAGTCAGTACAATCCTATGCTTGGTGATATCTCTTTTCCTCCAAACTGTGTAGAGAAAATCAAAACCAGGGAAAAAAGGAATAGTACCCTTAAGCTTTCTAATTGATTCCAGCTGTTAACATTATTTATTGCAATCACTATTATCAAGTAGCAAAACACCAATGTCTTTGAACTCCTTGCAGTTGTGTGTAATACTGGAGCCAATGCAGGAACTGATGTCAAGACATAAAACTTACAACCTCAGTCCCCGAGACTGCCTGAAAACCTGCTTGTTTCAGAAGTGGCAGCGGATGGTGGCCCCGCCAGGTACACCCTCGTTTTTTACTCTCTTTCTACATATGTTTTCAGAGGCTTCTTCTGGGAATGAAGTGATATGAAAAGAAAGGAGGTTGTTATAAATTTATCAGGAAAAGTAGGTTATTAGGGATATTCTAACCATGATTTTGGATGTAGAGACATTGAATTTGTGAAGGGCACACATCCTTAGGAATCATCTATGGTCTCCTTGCTTCCAGGTGAGAACCTGAAACCCAGAAAAGTAAGATGCTTGTTCATGATCACCAAGAAGGTCATTGGCAAAGCCAAGATTAGAACCAGGGGTTCCTGTCTCCCAGTCCACAGATCGTTCCACTGGACCAGACTGCTGGCTTCTCATGGCCTAATGCTTTTGAGTTTGGGTTCTTAAAATGATAAAAATTATAAAATGGAAGAAAGAAAGAGAGGATTAGAAGGAGGGGGAGAGGGAGGCCAGGAAGAAGGAAAGAAGGAAGGAAGGAAAAAGTTTATTCTGCTTTTAAAGATATGTTATACCAAAAGGTACTTGGATCATAGAATTCATAAAAGATTCTGTTTCCTGCACTTCCCTAGAATGCTGTTTAGATGCTAAAGTCTCCTGCTGGGGTTCTGAAATTACCGCTTCAAGTCACCATTAATTGTCTTTCTATCTAATACATTTTCACTCCCAGGCATGTGTCGAGCCTCATTGATCATAAAAGCAAAACGTCTCCATTCCCTAAAAATTATTTTTATAAAGAGTAATTATTAACATGAGGCACATAGCTTACTGAATCACAAAATATAATGGTCACTTTCCACTGGTAATTAACCAGGGGCTTTATATAAAATGAATATAGCAGATTTAACCAAGTACATATTTAGAAAGCTGAGAAAATAAGCATTATTTCATATAGAATAGTTACACCCCCATCTCAGGGGAATTTTGGACTTTTAAAATATTGTTTTTCAAATATATTAAGTGTGCTTAAATTGGCCTATTTTCTCTTTCAATATTGATAAGTCTCTATGGAAAAAAGTGCTTCACTCACCAAATGCTTCGAGTACCTATATTTTCCAGCATATGTATATAATTCATATATTATTTATTATTTCATTTATTTGACAATAATTTATTGAGCCCCTATTAGGCATGAGGCACTGCTCTAACCACCAGGGGCACAACACTGAATGAAACAGTCAAAAATATTAAATAGTTATAATAACCTTATAAGATATTTATTGTTTTCCCCATTTTGAATAGTGAGACCTGAGACTTAAAGTACTAATTTGCCAAAGTCACTTTCATAGCTAATAAATAAAGGAAGACTGTGCCACAAAGAGGGGTTTTTTTTGTTTGTTTCATTTTGTTTTTGTCTCCAAAGTCCATGATTTTACTACCACAGCCACCTACTGCTAATGGGAGTAATCCAGAGTGTGCACTTTGGGTACTTTACCCAAAATTCCATGAATAAAGTACAGATACAGGAAAAAAAAAAACTATTTACATTCTTAAGGTCAAAGGAAGAAAATGCTTGTCAGGGGTAGGCCTGGGTGTCTACTTGACTTTAGAATGTTCTACTCAACTCTTCTTCCAACTCCATGAACTGGGACAATTCTATTTTCTGTTTCTGTCATCTTTCAGAACAAGCATTCATAACTTTATTGAAAAAGATGATAGACCCTTTGATGAAAATCTTTGAGCATAAAAGACAAAATATTTACAAGCAAAAAGGATGCTAGGTAAATAGAAACATAATCCCCATCTTCTTCATCAAAAGTGAAGGGTAACTTCTTGGACTAAGTGGTCTTTGAAATGAGCCTTGCTGGATGATGCTCCTCACTGTCCCTCAGAAGCAGCACAGGTGTTCTAAGAAAATGTCACAAGTCCCCCTTGCCTTTTCCAGTATGGCCCTGGCTTGCCTTCTCTCCATCAGAGTCAGGGCTAAAATAGGGTTAGCAAAAAGGATGCTCCTACTTGCCATTTCCAACTTATTCAATAACTGCCTGGAAAAGGCCTCTGAAGCTTTCTCATTTACAAAACAAAGATTAGAATAGCAATACCCAATTAATAGGGTTGTTATACATATAAAATAGTTAATACATAGGAAATATTAAAATAGTATCTGGCATTGAATGACACTCTATACATAATAAACAAACAAACAAATAAGATCCATCTTACCACACATTCCTGTGGGTCCCTATATTTCCATTAAGGTGTTGCTCCAACTTTCAGGTTCAAAAAAAAAATTTTTTTTTTAAATTTTTTAATGGGCCTTTCCAGAAGAGGTCTGGCTTCCCTTCATTAATATGCAAGCTCTACCATACATGCTAAGACATTTTCCCCCAGCAATTTAAAAATTAGTAGGATTTATTAAATACCAGGATCCAAGCCACAAGTATTCCTACTGAACTTGGGAATCCTTAAGCTCCATATTTACAGCTGATAGAACTGTCACTTTCTCTCTTTTTTTTTTTTTAACTTGAGAATATCAAGGTGTAATAAAGATAGGCTGCAATATGATACTTAGCCAGCAGGTGCTGCTGTTGCGCACTGGTTCACTGACTAACATTCATACAAGGGTGCATCACGGATCCTTCATGGTCTGTTCATGGAAGGATTCACGTTATCTTTCAATTCGATTTTTCCACGGACTTCTCTCATACCCTGAAGGTCCACTAAAAAAACCAGGAATCCTCCCTTTGTTATAAAAAGAAGGTAGTCCCGGGAAAAAAATCTTCCTAAGTTCTCTAATAGCAATAATAGATTCAATTATTACAGTGGTACCTGTAGCTCACCCCTAAAATATACTAATAAATTGCAGACATATAACTATGTAGAACAATTAAATAAAAATTATGTTATCTCCATACAAAAGAAAAGAGTTTCACACATTTTATGCTAATAATAAATCAACAGCTTTCTGCTTTTATTTTTGTACAGTTACAAGAAATAAAAAAAAAAAAATTAAATGGTCTACTCTTTTCAATTCACAAAAACAGCTTCTCTGGAGAGACAGTATGCTGGTGGTCACCTTGATGCTTTTGCCCTGGAACTGATCCGTCTTCCCCTTTTCCTTATTGCAGCAGAACCCACAAGGCAACCGACAACCAAACGGAGAAAAAGAAAAAATTCCACCAGCAGCACTTCCAACAGCAGTGCTGGCAACAACGCAAACAGTACTGGCAGCAAGAAGAAGAGCCCGGCCGCAAACCTGAGTCTGTCCAGTCAGGTACCTGTAAGTCTCGCTTTCCTTTTAGGCCTGAAATCCTGCCTTTGCCTGTCTTTCTACTCAATGGGCCTGATTAAACTCTCTTTTAGCTGCTGCAAAAAAGATCCTGGGCAGGCTGGAGGTGGGGGGAGGGGGAGGACAGGCAGGGGCAGGGATTGGGGTGGGAGGGAGGAACTCTGCCACGGAAACTTTCCCCTGCAAACCGGGAATGAGAAAGGAATATTAAGAGTCTAGGCTGCAATGGGACCTGAATTAAAAAGCCATCAGAGTCACAGACAGGAGATATGTCCCTTAAGATTTAATTAAAATATCACTTAGCAGCATGCTGGTGGCCTATCAGGGCCTCTCGGTACCATCATGGGAGACCCCGTGCTCCATTGGAGACTAGCTCCCAGCTCTCAGGCTCCTGCTGTAATTTGGCCTGCCCTTCCCAAAAACTCAGGTAATTAATTTGCAGCCACTGAATATGCAGCTCAATGGATTTTGCTGCTTTACCCATTTCATTAGCTCAGGGGAAGGATCAGCCCCTGGTTTGGTCTCAACTCTCTTGACCCCTTGACCCCTTTCTTTCATGTCTGGGTCTTGACAAAGGCCATTTGGAAGGGAGCTTCTTTTAACCCCAAAGCTGATAGCTGAGGGTAGTCCCCAAATAGAGTAAAAAGTGCAGAAACTTTCTTCATCTCCCATTACTTCTCCAGCACTGTCCCTGCTACATAATTCTTTCCTGTCCCCCGATTCCCCCACCCAGGGTCAGACCACCGCTTCTCAATTCTCACGCTCCTTTAAACATCTGCTGTCCCTTCTCCCCTCCACGATTCCTTGTGGGTTTTCCTCTCTGCTGCTCTTCTCACACCACCATGTCTCCACCAGGTGTTTTGACTGTCATTTGAATCCTGACACTTTCTGGGTGCTCCAGGGATACCCTCTGGACACTGCGTTTCAGAAGTGTGCCCTGTTTCTTGTTACTTCCTTCCACCAGTACCACGTTACCTTCTCCGTCTTTCTCACGGTTTTCCCTTTTTCGTCTCTTGTCCTCATCCTTCTTGTTCTGATCCTGCTCCATCCCGGTCCACGTCACAGTGGATCTTTACACAGGGACTCCTCACTTACTTACAAATGTGCCTTTCAATCTGCCCCCCACCCACCTTTACCCACCTTCCACTGGTCAGTTCTCTTTGTCCAAAACCAACCCCATCGGTACCTTGAGAACTCCCTGGGCCACTGGGATTCTTCTCCTGCCTTCTGCAGACAGGGCATATAGTTTCCATTCCTGTTGCATTGGAAAGAAAGGATCATGGAGCAAATGGCCAGCCTACGATGGAAGGGGCCATTTTAGTTTTAGGGCCACCAGGAACTGTAGTCCCCACATAATGAAAATAGTCCTCAAGTAGTTTTCTATTTTCTTAACTGAGTTTTACAACTGTCACCCCTGAAGTTCAGGGAAAAATCAAAGGAGAAAAACAGTCTCTTTATTGAGGTACCAACAGGTTATGCCCACTCCTGGTTAAATTGGAAAATGCATAGAGAAAATGGCCTGATGTAAATGCATCAACTGAGAAAGTATGTGCAAGTGGCCATCTCTCCTGCCGGTCACAGAGTACAGTGTTGAGAAGGATTCTGAGGCCTAGTCTGGGTTCGGTGGGCCATCCATTAGTGATGTCTGCACGGTATAGAAGTTGAGAATAGCAGCCTACATGTCATGTATTTTGATGTAGGTGGTCTAGTCGAACTCATTCCAATTTTATTTTAAAGAGCACATAGTTTTTTCTACTCTATTCTGGTCCTGTCCTCCAACCAACAACTGCATTTTAGTGGAGGATACCTGTGTCGAGAGGGTTCTTAATGAGTTGAGACCCTTTGGACTTTGTGTGAGCAAGACACCATTAGAAAGTGAGAGTTGAATTTCTGCACTATCCCCATGCCATGCGATTAAAGACGTTTTAATTAAGTAAAACTTTTAGGTGGCCAAGAGAGGCTGGGAAGACAAACAGGTTAGGAAAATATGCAAATTCTCGCATGTCCTCGAATTGAATAGAAGTTAAATGATAAGCATTGGGTGGCTTGTAGCGACCACACCTTTAACCCTGTCTGCTGAATGATCAACCCTATCTTACTGTTTAAATAGAAATGCTCTCTGCAGGCATTAGCTGCCTGGTCCGAGAGCGTGTGCCACTACGGCCCAGCTGTGGTCTATGTCGCTGCTGAGGCAGCAATGTGTGTGTCTGGTGAGGACTAGGGTTTAACCCTTGGATTCTGCTTCTCACTCCATGAGCAGGGGCTAGGAGCGATCCCGACCTGCAGCCTCAACCCTGGGAGGGATGGAGACCTGTGTCATTCAACAGCAGTGACCCCTTCTGGCCAATTTAAGGAGAAGCATTGAGGGGCCCTGAAAGGAGTCACTTCCAGTCCTCCTCAGAGGTTGGTGGTCCTTGCACAGGGGATTAGTGAGAGATGTGAAATGGGAAAGAGCTGGTGGCACCTCCAGGCTTCCAGGGGTCGGCCCTGTGGGGAGCCAAGGGCACAGATGCATCACGATCGCCTCCCGTGGGACACACAAGATAGAGATGGGGAAGACATGCCTCTCTCTACCAATGTTGGGGGGATTTTTAAAGATGTGGGGGTGGGGAAAAATGCTGCTATCATCCCCTAGCCAGACATAGCCCAGAATGTACGTTGTGCCTCCATTTATTTTGTGTGACGATAAGAAATCAAGACTGCCAGAGCAGAGAATCACTATCCTAGTCTAGAGGTTCAGAAGAACCAAATGGAAACGTACATGATTTCATAAGTGGCTTCAAGTATCTAAGTACACGTGAAGTCCTCAGTGCACGTGTCTTTTATAGCTTGTCATCTATCAATCATGAGTGCACACAAGCACACATGATTATTATTTATCTGGCTAAGGATATTTAAGTAAAGCAAATGTGGCATCACTCTGAAATTTAGGATGCTTAAAAACACCTATGCCTGGGCATCTTTCCCAGCTGTTCCTAGAACAAAGATTCACCAAACAATTACAAGCCTCTGTCAGCCTTCTCTGAAGTGATTTAAACCATTATTTTCAGAGTAATTTTCTTGAATAACTGTTGTTTTCTAATACAATGAATGCATCTGGAGTGCTGGGAACTTTTCTTCTATTGTCATGCTTACCTTGGCTGCTTCCTGTTTTTCTACTCTTTCTGTTCAAATCATGCTGACCCCTTCATACTCTCCCAGCATCTCTCGATGACCTTGGAGTCTCAACACTAATGCTGACCCATGTGGGTGGTTCTAACATCCTTCTGCCCCGTGACACCTTATGCATGTGTTTTCCAAGCCCTTCAAAGTATGCTGCACACGAGTCATGAGATGAGGTTAACCCTCGTGTCAAGCTCTGGCCAATCTTGCCCTATTCTTTCCATCTACCTGTGTTCCTGATCATAAGTTCAATCTCCTAATTGCCTGTAACTAAGTGACACTTTTTTATCCTGAACACCCCCAGTGTGTTATATGGCAGCTGCCTGGCTAACCCAATAATGTTCACGCCTCTGTGGTGGCCACACTCTAAAACCCCGTCATCGTTCTTGCCAATCAAAAAGACTATGTCTATTTTGCATCTCACCTTAAGAGTCCTCCTGAATCTCCTTACATGTCAGTGTCATTTCTGGTTCTTTGTTGCATAATAAATATGATCACGGAAGCACACATCTGAAAATCTTGCCAGCAACTTTGTTGCTGAGTTTACCAAGTTCACATTTTAAGCATTTATTCCATCTGGGAAATTTCTCTTTAAAATCATTTTTATCAACTCAAAAGTCAGAAAACATACTTTGAAAACCTATTGATTATCTCCCCTAACTCAAAGGGAATAAATGAATGAATGAATGAATAAATAAATAAATAAATAAATAAATAAAACCAGATTTTCCATTCTGAAATAGAACAGGTGGTAATTAAAGGATATTCAGTGGGCACTTTCAAAAATCTAGAAGGGATCTGGAGATCCTCCCACGCCCTTCTCCTGACCATAGGCAGTATTCTATTATACCACCCTAGGAAAGCTTTCTCCTGACAAAGCCCCAGTGATAAGAATTTTTGCCCTGTTGTCAAAGGGGTTTCCTGAATTAGCCTCCTGGCCAGGAAACTCACCCTTCCCATCTCCAAAAGCATCTGGCTCAGCTCTGCTTTTCCTGGCCTCAGTAGAGGCTTATCGCAGTTGGTCACTCTCCTGAAGTCACTGCACTTTTAAGTAGAGTGTTGTTCAGACTCTGCCCAGAAGAATCCACCTGCCAGATGTCCTGTCCCATGCCTAGGTCACCCATCAACCCCATATGGTCCCCTTTGAACAAAGAGACCAGAGCTGTGCCCTGTGCATGCATCTTTCTCCCCATCCCTGTGGCTCTCTGGCTGTGGCTTCCATGGCACTCCCAGCTACAGGAGGTGGCTTGTTTGCATGGAAGGACAATTTGTACTTAAAGGAGTGATTAGACGGATTCTTCTTGCACGCTTCCATTTCCGATGACTACCAGCTTCATCAGTGTAATTATAATTAGCACTACTTCATCTTCCTTTCATGGCACCAGCTGGACAGACTGGTTCTCTTTACTGCCCAGATTGGTGGCAGGGTTGCCTGTGTGGAGATAGGTGACAGGCTCCATGAAATAACAGATGGTAAATTCAGGGCTTGTTGGCAATCAGCAGGTTTTTGCTAATGACTTAATTAGCTATGCAAATTGTCAAATCAGTGTGAACATTGTTTTTATCGAAAACTTTACCTAAATTAATTACCATAATTAAGTAGAGAATGTCAAGGATATTGGCTGCATAAGAGGGCCTGGCTGAGTAGAGAAAAGAGAGATTCTGTCTTCAATTAAAATGTATGCCCTGCTTGGGACAGAGAAAAAACCATTTGGAATGAGTTGAGTGAATATCACAGAATCGCACCTTACGCATGTCTGGTCACTGCTAGTTTCCAAAGCCACTCACAGGCCCTAAACAAAAGTGGTGGATTTTTGGAGGTATTGAAAAGCACCCAGCAGAAGGTTCCACAGCCCTCTCAAAAGTCCCCAATGTCAGCAAGTTCAAAGCGTGGATTTTTTTAATTTTGAAAAATCCATTTTTTTATTTCTGCAGATTGCTAGCATTGCTCGTTCTCCGGTGTCAGGCTGCGCACTAAGGACATAAACTCGCGTGGTTGTTACACATCAGGAGGCGATGTTTATTTCCTGTAGAAATCAAATATGCGTCTTGGCCCCCCGGCATTGAGACTTGACCCTGTTGTACAGTACACGCGTGTGTCTGTCCTAGATTCCCCAACACCTCCCACTATTGTTTTAAGCTGCGCTTCTCTCTCCCAAGGTTTCCCTGTAATAATGTCAGCTGCTGTTCACAGGATGTGATGGTGGTAGGAGAGCCAACTCTGATGGGAGGTGAGTTTGGGGACGAGGACGAAAGGCTAATCACTAGATTAGAAAACACGCAATATGATGCGGCCAACGGCATGGACGACGAGGATGACTTCAACAATTCACCCGCCCTGGGGAACAACAGCCCGTGGAACAGTAAACCTCCTGCCACTCAAGAGACCAAATCAGAAAACCCCCCACCCCAGGCTTCCCAATAAGATGATCAACACCACTGTCAATAGGCCCGTGGGTGATAATCACCATTTCAGATCTTTGCTTACAGGAGAGGAAAGAGGATTTTCCAAGCAGATATCTATTTCTAAACAACAATGATCTGATTTTCTTTCTTTCGTTTTGTCTTTTTTAATTGAGAAGATCATTCCAAATAAGCTTCCATGACCCTTCCTTGGAGGCCTTTACAGGTAATGCAGATACTGGCACTGATTGTAATTAAAACAAGAGAAAATGCTAACTCATCTACTGGCACGGTTTTAACAATGTGTTTGTGTTGAATTTTCTTTTCATGCATCAGACCAAGGCCATATTGTTTATAAGTGCTCAGTGCTCAGGATCTCATTAATATGCCGAACCTAACGACAGGTGACTTTTAATATTGTAAAATATTTTCTGCTTTTTGACTTGCATCTGAGAGTTTCTTGTTTCAGTAAAAAAAGAAAAGAAAAAAAATCAGCTTTTCGAACGTAATTTAAATGTACCTTTATTTTTTTTTTTTTCTTCACCTTTTCCTTCACTGGACAACAGCTAAGAGGGCCTAGCCAAGTAATTTATGGTCGAGCTGATGTCAACTGGTTCTCAAGTCAGTTGGTTCAATTTAGCCCAAATGCTGAAACAAGAAATGTCTTTTTGTCATCAGAGACACCAGGGCTGATTTTTAAGTAAAGAAAGGCAGTTGGACCCTTGAGAATTTATGCATTTGTAGAGTTGCTGTTGATCCAAATATTTTCAAGCCATGTAATCCATTAATTTTGTGGGCAGTTTAATAAATCTGAAACTTATTTGTGTTTTTTTTTTAATTGTATCTGATTTGACCATTCTTCCTTTTCATAGTATATTTCTTGTATAATATTTTGTAAAGCCCTCACCTCGTTCTTTTATGGGGACTTTTCTCTTTGGGCAATTCCAGTGTATTTATGTGAAACTTTATAAGAGAACTAATTTTTTCATTTGCATATTAATATGTCCCTCCACACATGTAAAGACACAGTGGCTCCGTGTGTTAAAAACAGCTGTATTTTATGTATGCTTTACTGATAAGTGTGCCAATAATAAACTGTGTTAACTACCAAAGAAAGTGAATCTGGCTATTTGTGTATGTGTGCAGAAATATGCCCACGATTATAAGAAGTATTGAGCTTAAAATTATGGTCTAGCGAACACCTGCATGAAGCAGGTTCACTGTGTACTGGTTACCAACTTGTCTGAGTCCGAAGGGACAGAATATGCTCATGTGCAACAAGTTACATGAAGTAGGTTTATTACTCACAGATAGGCAGCAAGGGACAACAGAATCCTAGGATTCATGAGAGCCAGTCCCCCAAGACTCAGGAAAGCTCAGGGCAGAAGGAGTCTCGACTTGTGTATCCTACTTGCTCTGCAGTTGAAGGACCCTGGCAAGCAGCCCACTCTGGATTTTATACCCCAGGATCACATGAGTCACTGTGCTGAAGTGTGGAAGGGCATTCTGTTTCTGAGGGGATGGGCTGGAAAAGAGCTTGAGATGTTCCAGCCAGTCCCCCCTTATTCCCAGCACATTTTACAGTTAGTATTGAGAACTACAAGTGAGAAAGTGGGGACAACTAAGTTGGTCTAAAGCCACTGGAGAACTGTCCTGAAACCTGTGCCATCTTTTAGAAGTATGGTTGGTTCCTTTTCTTGCTCACTGCAGTTTCTTGAGCAGATGCAGGAGTGCCTTCTCTGTGCTGAGCACGTGCTGGTTGAGAAAAGGTGCTGGTTAATGAAAAGGATGGACTGGCCCATGCTCCTGGAGCTTGCAGTCAAACAGAAAGGCAGTACCTTCCCCTCACTGAGTGCTTTCTCTGCACTAGGGAGCACTACTTAAGGCTTAGAAACATTATTTCAATGAATCCTTACAATAGCTCCATAGAGTAAGTGTTAATGTTCTCATTCTTAAAAAGCAATGTCTCTCTTGCTTGCTTTTCTCAAAGATTTCCTATAGAGGGTATAGAAAATTCACTTGAGAATCTTTTGTGTTTCAAAACATTCCTCATGTTTTTCTAATTTGTACAAGTGAGGATATAAGAGAGGAGGTCTGTTATCATTTATTGAGTGTTTATTAAGTGCCAGACAATTTTAATTTATCATCTCAGCAAATTCTGGAAAGGGGGTTTGAAAATGGGAAGCTAAGTTTAGGATCTCCAGAAGCAGAGCCTAAGACCGAGATTTGAGGGCATGAGATTGATTAAGAGACTGTTCTTCAGAAAAAATCCTTTAAAGGAGTGGGGAAAGCAGGACAGGGAAGGAGAAAGAGCCAAGAAAAGCTGGAGACCTAGGTAGTCTATATCCTGGGCCTGACACATAGGAGGAGGGCTTTGGAGCATAGACCTCAAAGCAGAATTGTCCCCTCTTGTGCTAGCAGCCAGCCTTTTGTGCACCTGTATCAGTCTGTCATTGTATGGGGACAACCCCCACGGTGTGTGAGGAGACTAACCTTCAGAGCAAGATGGTCTGCATCAGCTGAGGGCAGTTCTGCAGAGAAGAGGTCAACTAGATGGCACCAGTCACTGCATCTTGGGATGAGTGTTCTGGCTTCATAAAGGACATCAGAGTGGGGGGGGGGGCAAAGCATCTACCCCATTTAGTGAATTGCCCCCAGACTTCAGGACTGACACAGTTGGGATTCGAATCTGGATGTCCCTTGACTACAAAGTCTGTTTTTTTCCTAGTACATCACATTGCCTCCCTGGAACATTAGCATTTTGTAGAAAATGTGCAGTGCAAAGCAACAGAGCCCAAGGAAATAAAGGGAAATAGCTGCTTGATTGCTTTCCCACTACAGTACTCTAAGAGAACTTCCAGGGTATCCCCTGCCCTGCCTCACCACTTTAAGTTTTTTTTTTTTTTTTCATCAGTTCTTTAAAGTCACCCAGATGTGCAATCATTATAGAGGATGCTTAGGACAATTTATTTAACACCTGTTCCAGTTATCCGTTATTGTACAGCATATCAATCCAAAATATACTGACTCAAGAGAACAATTTATTATTATCATTTACTCTTCTAAGAGCTCATTGGCCTTTTCCAGGTGGTTTGCACTTTAATGTCTCAGATGCCAGCTGGGGGTGAAGTCATCAGAGTCTTCACTAGGCTGGGCATCCAAGATGGTACATTCACAGTGCTGGCTATTGGGTAGGAGCTCAGCCAGTGTTGTTGACTGGAGTGCATTTATATAACCTCCCTGTGGGGTTTTCACAGAATAATGGTTGGGTTCTAAGAGGTTGTGTCCCAAGAGCCAGCATCCTAAGACAGAGAAAACATAAATCACCTGTGCTGAGAATGGCACTGAGTCACTTCTGTATGCGATCCATAAAAGCAATCACAGGCCATCCCAGATTGAAGGCACCAAGGGATAGACTACACTTGATGGGTAAGTAGCATGCACATACCAGAAGGGGAGGAATTAGGAATTAGTGGCAGCCACTTTTGAAAAAAAAAAAAATCTACAATATACAAGGCAATTTATGACCTGGCCTCAGCTTACCTTACAGTTTTATCTTTAGCCTCTCCCCACTTGTACATGATTTACTATCCACCCTAGGCTCCTCTCTATTTTTTGAATACACCAAATACTCATGCCTCATGGGTCTTTTATGTGTTTTTTCTCTTAGAATGCCATTCCCCATGTTCTTATGTAACAAAAGCTATTCATCTTTAAAAGCTTTGCTTGATTCTCACATCCATTGAGATGTCTCCCCAGCTCTGGTTGGGGCTCACTGTCCTCTCTGGGGTCCTAGAGCACTTACTTGCTTCTTGGTTCTATCTCAGCTCTTTCCTTACAAGTTTTTGTTGTTGTGTTGAATAACCCTCACTGTCCCACCGGACTTTTCTAGCTCTGAGAAGTTAAATCATTTCATTCTTTATTCTTAATATCTAACTTGGATCATACATGTTGGTGGGATAGATATGCTCAAAAACTCCCAAGCAAGAAATCATGAAACCTCTGTCTACCGCACATTGTCTTAAGTTTCAAACAGTCTATAACTCTATGGCACAACTTTGGGATGACATTTATCCCTGTAGGTATGAAAGAAGGTGTATTAGTCTGTTTTGTGTTGCTGTAACAGAATACTTTAAACGGGGTGATTTATAAAGAAAAACGACATTTATTGCTTACAGTTTCTGAGGCTGGGAGGTCCAAAGTCCATCTGGTGGTGGCCACGGTGACTCAGGGTCTCACATTGCAAGGTGGTGGAAGCAGAGAGATTAGAGAGAGAGACAACAGACAGACAGACAGACTCTCTTCTCTCTTGTTTTAAATCCCTCAGAATCATGACCCTGACCACCATTACTAATCCATTCACCACTGCACGGTCCTACAATCCAATCACCTCTTCAAGACCCCACCTTTCAATTGCCATAATAGGATTTCCCACCCTCTTAACAGTCACAGTGGGAGCCCAGTTTCTAATACATAAAACCTAGGGGGCACAATTAAAGCTTCAGAGAGTTTTGGGGGACATAATTCAAACCACTACAGAAGGTGAGAGGTAGACAGACGTGTGTGTTCAAGTTTCTCGGAGGTCAAATCAGCACAAAACAAAGATTTTGCAAGGCATTGTTCAAGCTTACCTTCTATCATAGAAACCTCATTAGATTTGTTGGGCATGGGACAATCACAAGGGTAACCATTTATTAAGTAAATAACATGTGCCAGTCACCTGCCAAATGCTTTACCTCAGTGGTCTCAAACCAGGAGCCCCAGAGTGGGGCATGAGTTGGGTTTTGCTTTGTAATAATCTCCAAATCTCAGTGACCTGTAATAACCAACATTTTTTTCTCACTGAGGAAACTGTGGGTCATCTGGGGCAACTCTACCTTGGGTCTGCCCCTTATGTCTCTTTCTGGCATAGTGGTTCCCCAGGGCGTTCTCTTCTCCCAGCAGATGGCAGAAGTGAAAGAACGCCAAATTACACACACACATCTGTTTATGCTGCAACCATTCGCTGAAGCAAGTCCCAAGGACAAGCCCAATATCAGCGGATGGGGAAATATACTCTGCCCCCTGCAAAATCCCATTGCCACGGCTATGTGTAATCAGCTGGGAATCCAACCTACCACTGGTGCCCTACACAACACTGCCTGAAGATTTTCTGATGACTTGTCAACATTTAAAAACTGATGAATTTCTCACAAAAATTATGATTTCTAATTTTTAAAATTAAAATGTCTCATATGGATGGTAACAGTTGGCTGGTGCTGAGTCACAGCTCCCTCCTCGGCTGCTCCCTAGCTTGTCACACAGCACATTTCACTCGCTCACTTTCCCTGCCTGGCTGCTGTCAGCTACTACATTTGTTACACACATACTCTTCATTCCTTAAAACCACACTTGGAAGTAGGAATCGTGGGCTCCATTGTACAGATATGAAGACTGATGATCAGGCAGGTTGAGTGGCACCCTTTGTGATACAGCTAATAAGTGATGAAGTGAGTTTTGAAACTGGGTCCTCAGAGCCAAGGCCTGTGCTCCTTTCATGAAACCACACTGAGTCAAAATGATGGTTATCCTCTATAGTAAGTTAGGAACTTGACAAGCCTGATGCCATCAAATCTTTGCAATACCTCTGTGAGTATCCTCACAGTTCTGGAAGCTGGAAGTCAGAGATCAGGATGCCAGCATAGTAGGGTTCTGGTGAGGGCCTTCTTCTGGGTTTCAAACTGCTGACTTTTTATTTATACTCATAGGGAAGAAAGAAAGGGAGAGAGCTCTTAGGGGACCTTTTCATAAGGGCACTAATCCCATTTGTGTGGGGCTCCACCCTCATGACCTAATCACCTCCCAAAGGTCCCACCACCTGATGCCATCACCTTTGGAGTGAGGTTTTCAACATGTGAATTTGGGGTGGACATCAACATTCAATCCCTACCAGTGAGGTGATGTTATCCCCCATTGTGCAAATGGGACTTAGAGCAGCTAAAACTTTTGCTCAAGGTCACAGAGCATGCTGCACAGTGACGACATGCCACCTTGACTCTGAACCACCTTATTAGACACTGTCAGATGCACAGTCTGCAGGCTGGGTGTTCTCTGGCCTGGGAGAACTTTCCTGACATTCACTTTTCTGTCATTCACTACCAATTTTGAGAGGTTATCAAAGAGTATGCACAGATCAAGATTTTCCTCTTACCTCTGTTGATAGAACGATCAGGGAGGCCTGAATTTAGGACCTTAAAATATCAAGGGCATCTGACAAGGGATTTATAAATAAGTGGCCCAGTCCTTGCAGGAAATTCTCTTTTCCCTCCATTTCTCTCTAACCTTGAGGTGAACATTTAATTCAAGAGGATAACACCACCCATACTGCTACTACATGGAATGGAGCACAGCAGGAAAAAGGCCATCGAGATCAGTTTTCCTAAAGCAGGATTTGCAGCATCCTTAGGAAATTCATTTTCTAATAGGATATCACCTCCATCCTTTCTATAAAAAATATTTCTAGGTTTTTTTTTTCTGATTGTAAAGTAATGCATGTTCATTGTAGATTATTTGAACAAACAGAAGAAGAAAATAGTTTTACTACCTGATGTAACCATTGCTAATATTCTGGTACATATCCTTCCAGTCTTTCCTTCTGGCTCATATACATTGCAAACATTGCTCAGATATAGAATAAGTAATTACATATCCTGGCCTTTTCATTAAATAATGTCATGAGTCACCTTGTTAAGTATTTTTTAATAACATGATTTTAGTTTCTATATAATGGTCCACTAATGGAATATACCATAATTATTAACTCATTCATTTATGACTAGTCCATTCCACTTTTTATATCTATTAGAATTTCATAATCTTTAATAAGCTCATTGAATGAAGGCTGATAGGAGCTTATTAAATCAAAATTCATTTGTTGGTTATTTATCATGTACCCAGCACTATGTTGATCATTATTAGAGATTCCTGTACTTGATCCCCACTCTAAAGGTGCTGACATTTCACTCAGGATAAAGGGCAAGAGCATAAAATGCTAGCCAAGTACATAAGGCAGAATATACTCAACGTGAGCACAAAGCATAGAGAATAAAAGCTCCAGGAGGTTGAAGGTCTGGGGCTTACCTTTAAAAGTACTGTGTGCTTATTGTGTAGTGATTTTCACCTCATTTAATCTTCGCCACAACCTGAGGATGCAAGTATTTTGTAAATGAAGTTCAGAGAAGTTGAATATCTTTCCTAAGTTCACACAGATAGATAATACCAAGGTCAAGCTTGAATCAGAGCATGACTCCAAAGCCTGTTAAGCCACAGGAAATCCCTGGAGAAAAGGCAAACGCTGTGACTGAGTGTTGTCGGGAAAGACTTCACGAGAGAGAAGGTGGGGGTGACATACTGATATACATACGTACATGTGAGTGTCTGGTTGCTTCTCTGTAGTCCCTCTCGGGCCTCACCTCCATTTATCCATCAGAGTTGCGATGGTGTCTCTGATCACGGGAGTATGGAATAGTTTGGGTTTTGAACAAAACCTAATGCATCTACACTGTCAGTGTTTATATAAAGATGCTTATCAAACTTGAAGCCATTGAGCTAAAAAAATGCATGGAAAGGTTATTAAAACTATAAAGTAAGGGAATCGGTGAAGCAATCTCAAAGGCCCCACCCAGCCCTATCTTTTTTCTGTTCCTATTCATTCCAGAATGTCGCCACCCTGGACAAAGAAAAAGTTATTCATTTTTCAATAACCTTCAAATAATCTTCTGAAAATATCTATTCCTGAGTTAAGCGCATCTGTTCAAGAAAAAGTCCTACTTTGAATGTCTTCCAGAGATGAAATGCTGTATGTTGATCCCTTTTCTTTGATTCTGGATTTAGGTCAAATCCCATAACAATAAGTCATTCTCTTTCTTAATTTGTGTCACCAAAAGGAAAGGAGCTCATCACCCACTGTGCAGTCCAGCCAATAAGTCTGCACACCGAGATTCATGATAGAAAAGATTAGCTTTAATGTTAATGGGTGCCAGTCAAGGAGAACAGAGCAGCTAGTTATGCAAATACTTGAACTTCCCAATGGCTTAAAGTCACAAGCATTTATAGAACAAAGTCATGAGTAGGGGCCTTGGAAGTCATGTGGGGATCTTATTTGCTTGCAGTGAAGTCAGCACAACTATTTTTGGCATCTTGACTAAGGTCTTCTTGGCTCCTTTGAGTCTGGGGGTGTACAAGTTTCAACGCAGGCTTGTGGCTAAGGGAGGTCTGTAAAATAACTCAAAATTGTCATTACAGATATTATCTCAAGCTATTCTATTAAGGAACAAACATCTTGTGACCATGAAATCATGCTTAGCCTAAGGAAAGTATATGTTTAACTAATTTTATTCTTATCTATGGTTAAGCAAACTTTACTGTTACTCCTAGGAATTTAGACTGTCCTGCTTGGTCAAGCAGATTTTTCTTTAGCTACTCCCTGCCCCCCAGCTGAGGCTGCTCTGGCTGGAGTTATAGGGAATAGCTAGAGGGAATATCTGGTTAGGTCTTGTTTCATTTGTTAAAAGTAGTTGTTTATTGTTGGGAGGTTTGCAAACTCTTCTGTTATGTTCTAATGAAATTATTAATGTGTTTAGAAAGATCCTCAAAAATTCACAAATGAGTGTGAAATTGTTTCAATAGAATAGCTTCTTAGGCCTAGGTAAAGTCCATTGTCACAAAGTAAAAACTTTCATTTTGTAGCAAAAGGAAATTTTGGAAAACCTGGGCACTATAAGGGATCAAACAAGTTTTGTTTTCCCTGAAGCTCTGATGATAGTGGCCACTTGGGAACTTGTGGGGTAGCAGCTCACTCAGGGAAGAAGGGTGTGAACTACTAGCAATGCCTGGCATTGCAAAGGAGCGGAGCGTGAGAGCTTGAATTCCTTTCATCTTCCATCTCCTCGCTCAGTCACAAGCAGTGGCCTGTGGGACTCGTTGCAGTTGTTTCCCCATAATAAGGTGACCGATCATCCAGTTTTCCTGAAACTCCCAGTTTTTTATCAATGAACATCCCATGTCCCTGGAAACTCCTTGGTCACAGAAAACCTGCCCATACATGTAGCAAAACAGACTTGTGCATGATCATAGCAGCTACTCCTTACTGAGCATCTTTTGCATCCGGTACTTTGCACACATCAATTCTAATCCTCACACCCAACCAGGGGGCAGGGGAGAGGCATTAATATTATCATTCAATAGGATTGAACATGTAAGGAAACTGAGGCAAAGAGCCACTCAGGAAGATGCTGAAGGACATCCTGCTAATCAGTAACAGAACTGAGATCTGAACCCAGGTCTGACTGGCTGTGCAGCCTGTGCTCTCTCTGCTACACCAAAGGCTTTGGACTTTAATTCTAAATAAGGCCAAGGTAAGTGTGATGGGTAAAGTTGGCTAGCAAGGAACAATTGAGCATTGGAAACCATTAGTTCTAAAACAATTCCTGAGGTACCAGAGTCCTGGCTGTTCAAGTGAGGTGCACATCTGCCTTTCATACCACCGCTCCTTCAGTTACAGGAAAACTGGGCTTGCTCGGTCATGCTAACAGTTGAAAAAGCCACCATGCGCTACTGAATCAGGAATATGTCTTCAGCAGACAAGGATTATTCCATTTGGCCCAATGGAAACCTCCTTTCTCTTTGCAATGGAGGCGAGTCCAGCCTGTCTTAATGACTGGCCTGCGGTTTTGCTCCAGGAGAAATAGCGGTTAGAAACAAGTGTGGCTACTTTGCACTTAGGTCCAGTGACCTCTGCAACTGGGTTTTGGGAGTTTGCATTGGTCAAGTGCAAGTGCACCTTGTAAGAGTCTTTACAAATAATTGAAGAGGAATGTCATCTTGGGTGAGGGGAGAGATCTCCAAGACAGGTAATTCTGTAACTCAGCCAATAGGTCCTTGCTTCCACCAGTACCCAGGACTGTCAGAGTGCTGCTTACCTCTTTGCAGAACTCAGATCATGAGGCATCATAGTCTCCAGGTCATACTTTTCAAAAGGAAGGACACGATGTTTCTTCAAACGGAGCAAATTGTTTCCATTAGCAAATTTAATCTAGCTAGTCACTGAGATCATGCATGGACATCCTTAATTCTCTCTTTTCTTTCAAATATATGCATAACGTTGACTCCATATTTTAAAGACCAGAAGAGTTATTGTTTCATATTCCTTAGAAAGAGACTTGTGCATGTTTTCCGGTTTAAAATGATTTCCAGTTAGCTACTGTCCTTAAAACAGCCCTCCCAGATTAATTTTAAAAAATAAAAAGGAAGAGGGTCAAAAAGGAGGACAACTGATATTACCATTATCAAAACCAAATCCCAGAAGGCACAGCCCAGAACGTCTTTGAAAATAAGAGTACGGGAACCTGACCACAAGAGCTATCAAAGCAGTGTGTACAGTCGTGTGGCACTGGTGCAAAAGTAAACAAACCGGGGAGGATGGTTCAGGAACATACGTATGTTTATATCTCAATTCAAGGTGTTTTACATCTATGAGGAAAGAATGAAATTTGATAATATTTAAATAATTGGTTGTTCATTTCAGAACAAGATCTCACATCCTTTAGCCTTCATGTAACATTTTCAGATGAATTAGAGACTTAAACAAATGCAGTGGCTGGCTGGTTAGCTCAGTTGGTTAGAGTATGGCCTTGTAACACCAAGGTCAAGGGTATGGTTCCCCATACTGGCCAGCCACAGACACACACAAAGCACTAAAAGAAATCTGTTAATAAAAGACAAAGTAAGTCTCATAAAAAAGTTTTAAAGTACTAGAGAAATAAGGTTAAATATTAAGAGCAATGATAAACTTAACTGGTTTACACTCCCCCTGTTAAACGGCCAAACACAAAAGAGAGACTGAGACAGAAAGAATCAATACTGAGTAATGAAAAAACATGTATAAAAAATGACTCAGCATGATTAAAATTAAAAAGATGGAAAATTATTTATCAAAGTTATACATAAACCGAAAGAAATCAAGAGTAAAAATATTCATTTCAGACAAGTTAAAATTTGTAGCAAAAAATCTTAAATGTTTTATTAACTAAAAATGCCATTATGTTCCAAGCATCATAGCATCAAAATACTATTAGAACTCAAAAATGTGGCTAAAGAACACTTGTTAATGGTAGAACATTCATTCAGTTTCCATAGATTAAATAAGAAACAAAATGAGGACATGGAAAATTAAATAATCTAATTATTAGATTGATATAATAAATACTTATATATTTCTTTAGACAAGTTAATAATTATATCACATTTTAACATAATATATACAAAAATTTTCCAAATAATAGGGCCAAAAAAGGCCTAAAATACTTCACTAGTGCTGTAACTGTACCAGTTGCATAGTTTAATCATATTAAACACAAAAAAAATTTACAGAAATGTAAACAAAATATTCTTAACTACTTAAAATATTTTAAAGTTCTCCTAAATAGCTATTGAGTCAGAGAAAAAACTAAATTAATATGTACATGCTATTTGGAAAATGAAAATAAAACCATTGCTCATGAAACCGACAGAGTCTTTTCTCTCCCTCTATTCTCTAGTTATTGCTGCATTTCTGTATACTGATGCCTTGATTGGACAATTTTACTGAATTTCCTCATTAGTTCTAATAGTTTCTCACTCCATTCTTTTACATTTTTTAAACTACATAATCAATTTGTCTGTAAATATTGATAATTTTCTGTCTTCTTTTTCAGTAGATACATCTTTTGTTTTCACTTCTTTGCTTAACACAGTGGCTAAAATTTAAACTATGTTAAATAGTGAGGGTGATGCAAGGCATTTGTATCATTCCTAGTTTTAATGAAATTGATTCTAGTGTATTTCTTCACTTAATGTGATGCTGTCGATTCTATAATATATAAAGAAAACCATCTTCTAAAATTTTCTAATTTTTCAATTTAATTACTGATGGAAGTTAGATTTTAGCAAATGCCATTTTGTCAGCCAAGGAGATGATCAAATGTACCTTTCCTATTTTTGCACTATTATCAAGAATTAAGTTGTTATTTCCTGACTTTACTAGGTTAAACTTTACTTGGTCATGGTAAATTATTCCTTTACCATACTGTTAAATTGTATTCGCTCTTGATTCATCTGCTGTATGCTTCTGTGTTCAGAGTAGAACTGGGCTATTGCTTTTATTTTTGTTCTATTTTTGTCCTATTCAGCTATCAGAATTATGCTATCTGCATAGAATAAACTCGACAGCATCCTGTCTTTTCTGGGGTCTGCAGTAGTTTGCACAGTACTGTTACAGTACTAGGAAAGTCAGAAAGAACCAGTTTACGTACAACCATATGACCCCAGGGTGTTTTTTGAAAGCAATATTATAGTTTTTCTACAGAGATGTAAGTTCATTTCAAATTAACATAAAAATTAATTAATGTCTGTTATTTTTAGTACAGTCATTCCTATGTATCTGCAGGTTTCACATTCGATCCAAAATATTTGAAAATAATAACAACAATAAAAATAATACAAATAAAAAATACTGTATAACAACTATTTTTATAGCATTTACAGTGTATTAGACATTGAAAGTAATCTAGAGGTGATTTCAAACGTAGGGGAGGATGTACGTACATTATATGCAAATCCTATGTCATTTTATACAAGGGACTAGAGTATCCACAGGTTTTGGTATCTGTCGGGGCAAAGGGGGAGGAAGTCCTGGAACCAATACCCTGTGGATACCAAGGGACAACTATATTTTTTGTTTTATTTTTCTTTATTTAACTGTGCTTTTGGAACTTATTGAGTTGAAGCCTGTTTTTATATTTTGACTCTTTGTTGCTTAATAATGATACAGTTTGAAGCTAAAAATTTCCCTCTAATTATGATGTCTGAGGATCCCTTGAATTTTTATAAGGATTAACATTTCTTATTCTTCCTTGTTATTCTTCCCACCATTTTTATTAAACATTTTTATTTGTCTATCCATTAAAAAGGGAATATTTGTTTGGAAATTAAATGAATTAGTACAAGTAAAAGAAAATACTTGGACAGGCATCAGGCACATAGTGAAATTACAGTAAATATCATCATCATCATCATCATCATCATCATCAATTAAAGCTTTGGTTAATCAAACAAGGTGGCACCCCAGTTCCACTGAAGTCCAACAAGACTCAATCCTAGAAGGTATTCCTAAAGTGTTCAGGAAAGCTAATGCTTCCATGTGTGATAAATGCTGTGCTTATGGCCTGTCACACATAATGAAACAGAAAATAATAGGTGTAACTATTAGAATGAATACAGAATCATCACTAGAAATGGGGGTGTGTGCTCATCTGGGATACAATCCTAGAAATATCATTTTTTATATTAGCTTTACTAAGATATAATTCATGTACCATATAATTCACATATTTAAAGTGTACAGTTCAAAGGTTTTTAGTATATTCATAGAGTGGCACAACCATAACCACAATTTTAGAACATTTTCATCGCGCCCCCACAAAACCCCATACCCCATATGTATTAGCTATCACTCTCCCTTTCCTCCAGCCGTCTGACCACCAGCCTTAGGCAACCACTTATCCACTTTCTGTTGCTATAGAGTTGTCTTATCTAGACATTTCATATAAATAGAATCATATAATATATGGTCTTTTATGAGTGGCTTCTTTGACTTGGCATAATGTTTTCAAGGTTCGTTCATGCAGTAGAATATATCAGTAATTCATTTTGTGTGTTTGTTTGTTTGGCAGCTGGCCAGTACAGTGATCTGAACTTTGACCTTAGTGTTATAATACTGCACTCTAACCAAGCGAGCTAACTGGCCAGCCCTTCATTTCATTTTATTGCTGATAATATTCCATTGTATGGACATACTTTTTATTAATCCACTGATCAGTTGATGAGCATTTTAAGTTGTTTCCTTTTTTTAGATATAGTGTATAATGCTGCTGTGACTATATGCAAGTTTTTGTATAGACATATGTTTTCATTTCTCTTGAGTATATGTATACCTAGGAATAGAATTTCTGGGTCATATGGTAACTCTATGTTTAATCTGTGAGAAACACTCAGATTGTTTTCTAAAGTGTCTGCACCCTTTTACATTTTATAGATATAAAAATTAGCATCTTTCGTGTATGTCAAAAATAACTGAAGAAAAAAAAATGAACAAAAGCAAGAGTATATATAAAATACCTAGGAAAAATCTTAAGAAAACAATAAAACTCTACTAAGATATAGAAGAAGAAAAAAAAAAAAACAAACAGTAATTAGGGGATCTCTCATGTGCAGACCTGAGTTTAAGTCCTGACTCTGCCTCTAACCAGCTATGTGATTTTTGGAAAGACACATCATTTCTCTTGGCCTCATTTGTCAAATAAGTACCACCATATTACCTATGCCATAACGTTATTTTGATAATTAAATGAGATAATATTTATGTAGCACTTTTGAAACATCAAAGGATTCAATAAACACCAAATGCTATTATGATTACACTTCTACAAAAACGTAAGTTCAACTCAAATTAACATAAAAATTCAATCAAAATCCCCAAATAATTTTTTGTGATAAATATTCTAAATTTTTTTAAGAGATATAATCAAGAAGAACTGCTAAGAAGTTTTTTTGATAAATAAGAGCAACTGGTGAGGAGGGTTTTTTCCTATTTAAATATATTATAAAGCATCAATAATTCAAAAAATATTGTACTTGTGACAATTGACAGATTGTTGAATCAGAATAGATAGCTTAAAAACAAACTCTGCTATATTTAAGGATTTTGTTTATAATATAAACAGCATTACAAATCTATGCGAGAGGAAGAGTTATTTGATAAGTGATGTTTACACAATTAGCTAACTAGGGGAGGAGGACATAATTTTAAACACTCAGCACTCACAAGAAAGAGAAAAAAAAAAGTTCCAGCTAGAACAAGGAGTAAAATGTGTAAAACAAAAGTATAAAATAAGAAGAAAATACAACTGTATTATCTTTCTGATCTAAGATTGTAGACTGACTTCCTAAGTGCAAGATCAGTAGAGAAAATTTCATGAAAAAGATAATTTTATTTCATGTCATAAAGATGTGGAACTTGTTTGTAACATCAAAATCAAAAGAAAATTATTAATTGGGGGAATTAAGTATCACAAATCTACCAGGCAAATAGTTACCATTGTTATGAAAATAAAAAGCATTAATTAGTTAGAAAAAATGATAAGCCTCTATGAGAAAAGTAGGCAAAGAACATGATAAGATTTATTGAACTATGTTGCATATTGATAGATTAGAGCAAAAAATAAATAAATAAATAAATAAATAAGAAATCATTAATAAACAGATGATAAATGTTCAACCATAATGGCAATCAAAGAAATACAAAATACTAACAATAGCCATTTCCTGTATCTTAAATGTTAGTTGCAGTCATCTAACTAAGCTCAAACTCCTAATCTCACAGCCTGAAAAATCCCAGTGCACTTCCCACTACTTCTGCAAACCACACGACTCCCTGGCTCATGGCTCAACACAGTCTTTCTGCATCTGCATTTGCTGTCTCACGCTAAACCAGTAGCTGACATGTACTGTCTTCTAGTTTTGCAGCATCCATTCCTCTTTCTTACAGTAACAGTTGTTGATTTCCTTTGGGGGAATCACATCTTCTTCATTGGGCAAAATACTGGCAGGACTGCAAATCAATGTGTTCTGCTCTCTTATAGCCAAGAATGTGGCTTGTGATCCAAGTAGACCATTCAAAATATTGCTCCCAGGAAATCTAGTTGGAAGAGAAAGAAAATAAATAAGATAATATTGGGTGGTGAGGTGGGCCATGAAGAACACAAAACAAGATAGCAGACTGGAGCCTGCCTACATCTGCTCTAAGTACAGGGCCCAGCAGGACAGTAGGACAGGCGTGATGAGCTTGGTGACCACTATCGTGGAAAATGGATGGCATTGCAGTTCCACTGAAGTCCAGCAGGACCCAGTCCTAGAAGTATTAACTGAGTGACCAGATCCAGTGTTCATGAAAGCTGGTGCTTCCCTGTGTGATAAACTTACTCTCTCTGGCCTTCCATGATTTTTACATTCAGATGCTCAAGAAAATGTTCAAAGAGGTGGCCTCTTCCCTTCCATCTATATTCGGCAACCGGACCTCATAATTTGTTGCTAGAATTCAGATTATTGCTAAAACAACCTTTATTTTTGCTGTATTGTTCAGAGAGAAATGAACAATTGTCTATTTTGAGCATTAATCTTCTGTTGTTTCCATGGCTACCTGATTCACTTAAAAAGAAAGCAAGGGGAAATAAGGGACTCAGAGGCCAGACAACCTGCGACTGGTCCCTCATGGGTGAAAAATCTGAGGCTCCAGATGGTGAAACTGTCAACCCCGCAAGAGTAGGCAGAAATTGGTTAAACAATGACACTCCAGCTTGCCCTGTTTAGGAGAGGGGAAATCATTTCTATGGCTGATGTAAGAGCATCTGAGTTTCTGCTCAAAGGAGGAATCCATTTTTAGATCAGACCCCAGTCAAAGGGCTCATGGTTGCTGAGAAGAGTGGAATATAAACACAGTGACAGCCAGACTCAGAAGGAAAAAAGGCAGAGGTAGGACCCTGATGGAGACAGGGACAGGTGGGGCCATCTGAAAGCAGAGGAAACCTTTTCCTGGAGCATTGCCTTTTCAAAAATATTTTTCATTAAAGGCCTGTATTTAAAATTTGATTTTTATACAATGGTATATAAAAACCTTGATTTTGGTCTACAGTCTTACATTATGTCAATAATCAAAGAAAAGCACAAATGCAGACCTAGGATAAAAGTAGTAAGAGACAAACTGGTAAGAATCAGCAGAACGTGATCACCAAATGGAGAGAAATTGAGACCAAAACAAATAGAAACAATTTTCTTATTCACACCTGACCAAATGATTTTCACTAATCCTTTACTGAAGAAAAAATTTTAAAATTATACCAAGATTCCTTTGTATTTTATTTACATTTTGCTCTGTTTGATTATACCTAAGTTGAACCTGACTATCTTGGATCCAAATTTACCGATGGTTAAGGCAAAAGTAGAAGAATGAATGATCACATTGGAGTGGGAGGGATCTCAATCAATGAAAGGGACTACTTTCCTGACGAAGTTTTGAATCAATTTAGAGCTGGACAGGGGTTGAGTTACTGTATATGGATATAAAATACCACCTTATTACAGATAATGCTGATATGGAGAATGTGGCTTATATTTGCAGGTATGCAGCCTTCCTAAACTGCATTAGAGAGACTTACCCAGCAAGTCAGCGGTGGGTCTGCAGCCCTGAAGGCTTCCCTGGGAGGTCTGCGTTCACCACACTACAACAAGCCAAGAAGGGCAGGTGCTGCTTTTGTGAGAGCAAGGAGAGGGGAAAGGGCTGCATTCAGTTTTCCTTCTCAAACTCATTGGTCCAGCAAGACACGCCAATGCCTAGGCAGGAGTGTGGAGAGAGGTCAGGAGTACAAGCCTGGTAGATTCCATTACCCCTGACTCCAATAGTGGGGTCAAAGAAAACAACAGATTAGTTTCTCAGGAAAGTCAACTTTTCTAGAACTGAGACTTGAATTCCCAATACTGTGATGTGAACTTCCATCTCAAAGCAATGTGCCCCTTCTATGGTCTTCAAGACCAAAGCCCTCATATTGACAACAACAAAAGGGATCTTTGAGATTCATTCATAGAATCTGAATGCTTACTCCCCGCAGGGAAGGGAGTACATCTTTTAATACAGAACTGTGTTAACTACAAAGGAATGAGCTACTAACAGTGAAGTTTTGGAGGCCGTGGTATTGGGGAAGAACAGAGAAGAGGAACAGGCAAACAGGGACAGAGCCTCACAACCACACTGTATTGTCATTGGTGTTCACCTATGAGATTCTAATTCTGCAGATTTGTAAGATAAGAACAAGAACTAGACAAACGTGTATTGAGCCACACTCTTTGGCCAGACTCCACTGTAATGGCCCTTGCCCTTTTCTTATAAGAATCACATAAAACACTAACCCAGGAAAGTAGCTCTTTGATAGCATCTCATCAAAAGACATAGATAACAGAACAGAGTTTAACTCTCTCAAAGCCTAAGTTTTATGCAATAGGTACGTTGAACTCTTTAAATTTTAAACTCTTTCCAGTATTTTCTTCTTTGGTAGATACCTTCCTAACCAAAACCAGTGAGCATAAAAAGGGCTCCTAAGCCAAGTTACCTGTCCAGAAGACGGTGACTGCACTTTTAGTCAAACTCAACAATCCATTTCAAAAATTACTTTTAAAATTTCTACTATGTGCAAGGCCTTGTACACAAAGATGGATCATGCTTTCTGGAAGCACTCAATCTACTCAGGGTTTCGGAGATATCCATATGCCACCCCACCCTAGCAGAAGGAAAACTAAAGACTATAACATTAAAGGGCCACAGAAAATGTTTACATTGTGTAATTATAAAATTAAAAAAAAAGAAAATATACTGTGTTTCCCTCACTTTCTCTGTTTCTCTACTGTTTCATTCAATCACCTACAGTCATTAAATTTTTATTTAACGCAACCATATGTATATATATTGTTCAGCATTAAACTCAATGTTTTCAAATTTTTTATTGAATTCATAAATTTTCTGGTTGTTTCTGTAATGTATGAATACTGATTCTCTTTATAAAAATTTAGAAATCATTAAAAAAAAGACTATAACATTAGAGAACAGAGAACACATGCTATGGAAATACAGAGGGAAAGATTATATTTCTTGTAGCTGGAGAGGAGATGAGTTTTGAATCAACCCTTGATGTAAGAGCAGGTATTGAATAAAATTGAGGTTGTGGTTTATCTTTTACCTTAGTGCAAGGTTGTCGCCTAGTTAAGGGCAGGGTTAAATTAGAAAGGGAGCTATTAAACTTCAGGGAGCATGCTACGTTATTTTCATACTCAAAGATCTGCTGCCTCTCACATTCCTGTTAACTTCCAATACATGGGCTGGCAGCAGATTGGGAAACCTGGATCAGAGTTTCTTTAGTCCAAGGACTTAGCTCTTAAGGCCAATAAGCTCCAAACTCCAAACTGGTCAATTAGAACAAAACTCCACAGGGACCCAAGGTCATGCACAGACAACCTTCAGAAATGGAGGCTTATTGTAAGGAAGTAGGGATAGCATAGGAAGCCCTCCCCTCTGTGGCTAATGCTTACGCATAGCTCAGTTCTTGGTGTACACGTCACTTCCTCCTGAAGCTTCCCTGATACTTGCAGACCAGGTTTGTGGCCCCTTCTCTATGCTTCCCTGTTGCCTTCTGCTAATCTCCAAAACTTACACATGGCCCTGCTGTTGTCTTTTCAGTCTTCCTCCCCCTCTGGTAATGATCATGTTCTGCGATGGCAAAGACTGCTTGGTAGATGGCTGTATCCTCAGTGTCTAGCAAAGTGATTGTCCCATGTTAGGCATTTTTAATGAATACATAAATGAAAGAATAAACCTACTATACAATTGAGTTCCATCTCCTTTGACTCTGGTATATGCAGTAGAAGCAACAGAAAATCAAAGAAGTTAACTCATCACTGCTTTAGAAAGAAATTTTGAATGAGGTACCTTCTCCTTATTAACCTTGAAGGGATATTTCTACAAAAATAGAAATTGGATATTGCCACCACTCAGCATGAAGCACCTCTTCTGGCTAAGTTCACCCCAAAGCCCCCAGGAGGTGGCTGGCCATCCCACAGCCAATCTCTAGGGCCAGTCACCCTCAGCTTGATGCATTGTCCCAGCTGGAACTCAGACAGCAGGCCTGCTTTCATCTCCAAGTCACAAGTCTTAGCAGCTCATTCGGAATAAAAGTGTCTAGAAGCACTTTTCTGAGCAGGTCTAGTGAATGTCAGCTTTTACAGACTCCACCATCAGCTCATTCCAGATACAGCCTCCAACCAACTGCGTAGCTGCAGGGCACAAACTACAACACACAGAAATTTGACAAGCTCCAAACCATTAGGGACTGCAGGGATTCCTTAAACCAGAACTCCTTAAGCTGGAAAGATTCTGTAAGTGGGCTCAAATGGAGATAGCTGGATGGAGTGAATACCCAGGAAAGAAGGGCTCCTGAAGGACTCGGGAGCTAAAGTCAGGAGTGAATCAATCAGAGTGTATACAATGGAATGCACATTGGTTTTCCTTAGAGAAAAGCTTGCCTGAACAACAGTGCAATCCAGGTTGTAATTTTCAGAGTTTCAAAATGCTAATAATCACTCCATATTACACTTTCATAAGCACAATTAAAGGGTCTTCCTTATTAAACTTTTAACATTGGCATTAGCATTTTAATTTTTGAAAGATTTATTACATAATTTTATTCCTCCCTTATCACTAAACAAACAAGAGCAGTTGGAAATGGAACCACTCTACTTCTGAGATTAACCCCTTTGGATATGAAAAACAGCAACAAAAAAACCTCAACAAAGAGGCAGAGTTTCTGAGCAGTTTCAGGAAGTGCCCGTTCCCCTGTCTGAAAGTCATTACTTGACTCTGAGGTATTGGGCCCAAACATGGAGCTTGGCTTGTGACCCAGGCAAATCCCACCCTTGGGTACAGATAATGCTGCACACTTAGATGAGTATTTGCAGTCACATGGAGGCAAGCAGATAAAAAGGCTGCAAATGATTGACCAGGGGGGATTGTATGGTGGTCTGCTTACAAGAAAGAACATCCAAGGTCTTACTCCAGGCCTCCCCTCCTCCAGGAAGCCTTCCTGGACTATAGCCCACAGTGGCCTCTCCCCAGGGAATTTCAATTGTCTTTAGTACGCACATATTAAATGTTCGTAGAACCACAGACAGTGAGGGCTAAAGAGATCTCGAGACATCTAGAATGCGGTCCCTATATCCTTGCCCACAGACAATATGACCTGCATATATACTGTTTGGACTACACAGTGTTTTAGAAAATATTTAATTAGTTGCTAGTTAAAACTAGGAAAGTTTCACATTTAAAAAAATCTAGAGTTTTTGCTTTTTTGAAAAATAAGTAGTTCTTGCGATACCAGGCATGCTGGTTACTAAACTACTGGTTCTCAGCTCCAAGCCCACCCTTCCCTATACTTGCTGTCACGGGGGTCCTTGTCTGTTCCGTATGCCAACAGAAACACAGAATATAGTGATCTGAGCATTTAAAAGAAAGGAGTTTTATTTGGGGTTGCACAAACCAGGAGTGAGGTCAGTCTGATGACCTAAAATAAACCAAGCTCCCCGAGCAGGCAGGAGTTATAACTTTTAAGGGTGTAGCTGCAGGAGCTCATACATATTCAACTAGGGTTGGGTTATTTTGCATATTCAAGTGGGGATAAGCACAAAGGTGCATTGTGGCATTATGTGTCCCAAGTACTCTTGGAAGTGGAGATTTAAGGATTAAAATGAAGGGGGTTGGCCTTGTATCAAGAGGTGAAATTCTGGGCAGAGCTGAGACTAGTGAGCAAATGTCCCAAACTAGCCAACATTGGTTTGAAGTAATTAGCTGTTCAGCCTTGGTTGCCATCACAAAGTTTCTTTCTCACCCGATCATCATTGTTGAACGAAAAGAAGAGGAGAAAGACAGATTGGAGAGAGAAAGGAATGCAGGGGATAACTCTCGCACTGGTCTGTGATGCTGGGGCTGGGACTCTGCAATCATTTCTCTTTTGTCAGCTGGTTCCCTGTTGGGCTCTGCCAATACAAGGCATTAGAGAGAGTCTGGAAGGTAGAGAAGAAGAAAAGACACATACTTTCCTATGTCTTTTCTCTTCATCATTATCTCCCAAGCAACAGTTCTTCACCCTGACAGGGTAGCTGTTCCAGTTTGTGGTGTTTCCACACCCCAGCTTGGCTGCTCTCCATCACTGAGATTCAAGCACCAGCCAGCCCACTCCCCTCTTCAGATGTCTAGGTTCCAGCAGCATGGGGCCTCTGCTCCAAGGTTCCAAGTTAGTGCTGTCCAACAGAAGTATAATGGGAGCTACAAGTGTGAGTCACAGATGTCATTTAAAATTTCCTGGTAGCAACTTTAAAAAAGATAAAAGGAAACAGGGAAAATTAATTTTAATAATGAATTTTACTAAACTCATCCAAAACATATCAAGCCAACATGTAGTCGGTATTGAAAACTTACTGAGTTATTTTACATACTATTTTTTACATACTAAGCCTTGGAAATCTAGTGTGTAATTCATACAGAACTTCACTATTTGGACTAGATCCTTTCCAGGTGCTCAGTGGCCACCTGGGGCTCATGGTTACCACACGGGTTGAGGTAGTTCTAGGCCCTGAAAACCCCGTCCTCTCTTGTATTGCAGTATCCTGCAGCTACCAGCTGAGTGTTTCTTATTCCTTTTCAGTCCTCCAATCTGTTTAATTATTTCTTATAATAAGGCTCCACATTAAAATAATTGGTTTTGGTTTTCTCAATAGATATTGATCAGTATAGTCCTTGGACCAATAATTGCTGAGTAGCAGCTGCCCACACTGATGGTTCCAAGCTCACCCTTTCTCCCCAGGTCCCATCACTCCCCCATCTTGAGGCTGGATAGCAAATGTGTTGTTATTATCACCTCAATTCTGGTAGAATTATGAAGAAAGTGATATTTCCAGTACTCTTTCTTTCAAAAGTTGGAAAATAAAAGAACTAACTTTGTGTATCAAGAAACATGTGAGCAGCCATATTGTTTTGCAGGAAGCAAAGACTATTCCTACAGGTTTAATCTGTAAACAATAGTGTTGTTTCTTACCCAGCACCTTCACTTAATCACATCATCTCCCTGGCTTCCTGTGGGCACTTGGGCATGCAGCCATAGGTTCCAGACTGTTTGGGTTATGAGCTCTCAGAGGATGGGTTTCCCATCCCAGGGACAGCCACTCAGTCTTCCTGACTGACAGATCAACCCGGCAGGTCTCACTGGTGAGACAGAGCTGTTGCTGGCCATGTTCTAGGCAAGGCTGAGAATGGGTGATGGTAACCATGATTGTGCATTCATTTATAAAATACCTTTGTGAACATTATCTTATTAGCCAGATATGTGCATGTTGCTTTCTTATGGGATCTGCCCTATGACCTTGCTGCTCACTCCACAGCCCAGCCTGAAAAACAGCCAGGCTTGGCAAAACAGGCTTCCCCTGAATGGTGGTTCAGGATGAGGACTTTGAGACCAGGGTGCTTGAGCTGGAATCGTCTACCACGTTCTAGCTATAAGGCAAGTTCCCAAGTTCCTTAACTTCCTCTCTGTGCCTCAGTATCCACATCCAAAAATGGGGATAATAGGGTGCTGATGTCATTGGGTTGTAGTGAGAATTAAATGTGTTAACAATGCTCACAACTGTGCTTGGAATACTGTAAATGCTCAATAAACACTCAGTGATATCATTGTGGTTGTCATGTTGTTGTGGTCTTTGGAATCATCATCATAACCACTTTTTGGCCTAATTAGACCAGCAGAGGTAAGCAGAGCTTGAATCCGAAATCAAACAAAGCAGTGTTCAAATCTTAACTCCTCCACTTAGCAGCTGTATTACCTTGGGTGAATTATTTAACCTCTCTAAGTCTCAGTTTCCTCATCTATAAAATCACAATACATGCCCCAAAGAGTTCTTTGGAGAATAAAGTGAAGTACTATATAAAGTACAGTATTGGGAACATTATAAAGGCTAAAAATAATATCTATTATTGCCATCAACATCATCACCACCACTATCATAAGCACTGTCATCTTTTCTATTATAAAACACAAGCATGGAAAAATACTTTATTTGTTTATACTCCAGGTACTTAAGGCCCGGGGAACCTAATACATACACAAATTAGTATGGTATCCCCACTAAACCATGAAGCATCACCATAAACATTCCCATGAATTGATTTATCAGATAAGTTTCAGATGTCCAGGGAGACTAATGGGACAGAACACAGTGGTGGTGAAAAAAAAGAAGAAGAAATGGTCAAAATATGGATGAATGGATTCATGGATGGACAGATGGATGATGGACAGATGGATGGATGGACAGATGGATGAAAAGATGACAGACAGACAGATGACTAAATGCAGCAGGTTCAAGGTTCACCTGGAGAAGCAGAATCCTGGTGTATTAGTCCATTTTGTGTTGCTCTAACAGAATACCTGGATCTGGGTAATTGATAAAGAAAATGAAATTTGTTTGCTTACAGTTTCTGAGGCTGGGAAGTCCAAAGTCCATCTGGTGGTGGTGACAGCAACCCAAGGATCTCACATTTGCAAGACGTTGGAAGCAGAGAGAGCAGAGCGAGAGAGCAGGACAGACTCTACTTTTCTTCTAAAGCCCTCAGAACCACGCCCCTGACCACCATTTTTAATCCATTCACTACTGCAGGGTTCTACAATCCAATCACCTCTTCAAGGCTCCACCATTCAATTATCATAATAGGATTTCCCACCCTCTTAATAATCGCAGTGGGGGCTAAGTTTCTAATACATAAAATGTGGGGGATACAATTCAAGCTTCAATGAGTTTGGGGGGGCAAAATTCAATCCACTACACCTAGGAAGAAGACCCCATAGTGGAAAGGAAAACTAAAAATTTATGGGGAACCTACTCCACAAGTCAATTCAAACTTGCTATTTTATGTAATTATTGTCCTCATCGTACAATTGAATCCCAGAGATTAAGTACCCAAAGTCACAGCACTTGTAAGTGGCAGAACCTGGACTTGAACCAAGGAATATTGAGCTCCAAAGCTCAAGTTCTGTTTCCTAACAGCTGAGTCTGCCTATTAAAGTGAACCTGGCTGGAAAGCCAGTCACAAACCTAAATCCTTTATTAGAAAAGCAAAGACGGAATAAGAAATGACCCTCTGTTAATTTCATAGGAAACTCTCTCCCTTTCCAAGTATGGGCAAAATGGGCTGAAATGAAACTGTCATCTTGAAAATAAAATCTGTTCCACGCAGCCAGCTTAGTCTATGCGCAATATATTTGTGATTGGCCTTTTGGAAATTTAAGCAGGGTCAGGCAGTGCTGACCTCCTTACAAATTGTAAATCCAGGCATACTTAAAACATTTCACTCTGGGGGAAAAAAAAAATTCTTTCTTATAAAGCAATTAAAGATGCTGAACAAGAAATAGAGCACCTTTTCTAGGAATAAAAGATGGAATTGTTCATTCTGTGTTTTCATTCCTTGTTTACTCAGGTTTTCCCACAACAAACAGAGTTCATGCTGCAAAGAGTTCTCCAGCATCGCAGTCAATTGACTGCTGTGTTCCACAGAAACCCTCTCATCTCAAGCTAATCCTCTCATCAGCTAGATAAATAATGTCTTAGACCTTTTGAAGAGTGGTCCACTTGGCTTTGTTATTGTTATAAGCTCGCTATTTTCATTGTCACCATCACACCCTTTGATTCAGATGTCAGTGAAAGCCTTCCTGGCCAAGGTCAGGTTTAAATGTCAGAAAGTCCTGGAGGGAAAGTTTCAATGAAAGTTCAAAGTGGCTGGCCTGGAATATCCAACAATATCAAAAAACAAGGCAGAGAGGGACTAGTTGAGATTATTTATTATACTGTCATGGAAACTGAGGCAGAAGCCAGGAAGTGGCTGCCCAATAACTTCCTACTGAGTGACAGCATCCATGACAGTCCATCACATGTCCATGACAAGGCTGTTGTGTTCTCTCCCATCAATGTACCAGCACATACGCCTTGTAATTCTTCACCCACCCACAGCCCCTTGTTTTCCAGTGTGTACCAATGCATGACATGTGACATTAACAGCTCTGAAAGATACATATTGTTATGGGTTGAATCATGTCCCTGAAAAAGATGTTGAAGTCCTAACCCCCAGTGCCTGTGAATGTGACCTCATTTAGAAATAGGGCTAAAGAAAAAAAAAAGAAGAAGAAATAGGGCTAAAGGAATACTGTTTCTCTACTCACAACACTTCTGAAAAAATGTGTGGCTTTTCCACACCAAGAAATTTTCCAATTCTCTGCAAACACCTACAATTTAGTTCAATTCTGCCACTAACTACCCAGAGTTAGCACAGACTCCACAGGTTAAGGGCTCAGTCCCACAGGACTGCCCTCAACTTCAGATGTGAATCACAAGTAGTGGGGTCCCCAGGTTACCCACACGTCTGTCTGACTTGGCTGTAAATCATGAGTTTCCAGGACTCCCTCCTTAGGTTTGATAATTTGCTATAACAGCTCACAGAATTCAGGGAAACACTTCACTTACTATTACTAGTTTATTATAGAGGAAATTATAAAGGATATGAATGAACTGTCAGATGAGGAGGTACATTGGATTGAGGTACAGAAAGGTCCTGAGTGCAAGAACTTCTGTCCCCGTGGAGTCTGGGGTGCAACATCCTCCAGGCATGTGGATGCAGTCACTGACCCAGAAGCTCTCTGAACCCCACTGCTTAGGAGTTTTCAGAGGTTTAATTACATGGGCATGATTGATTAAGTCATTGGCCATTGAAGATTAACTCCATCTCCAGCCCCTCCCGCTCCCCTAAGGTTGAGGGTGAGGCTGAGAGTTTCAACCCTCTGATCATGCCTTGGTCTTTCTGGTGACCAGCGCCTTTCCTGAAGCTGTCTGAAGACCCCAACCACCAGTCATCTCATTAGCATACAAAAGACACTCTTATTACTCCAGAGATTCCAGGGGTCTTAGAAGTTCTTGTATCAGAAACTGAGGAGTAAGAGCAAATATTATAACAAAATATGTTTCTGTCACAAGGGACTTGGGAGCTCTGTGTCAGGACCCAAGGGCAGAGACCAAATATATGTCTTATTATGTGACAAGGCCTTTGCAGATGAGCAAGTTGAGGTCATTAGGGTGAGACCTAACCTAATATGACAATATCCTTATAAAAACTAGAAATTTGGACACAGAAATAGACACATACAGAGGGAAGATGTTATGAAGATGGGGAGAGAACAAATTCTACAAGCCAAGGGACGGGACACCTGAGGCTACCCAGAGCCAGGACAGAGGCATGGAACAGATCTCTGCTGCCTTCAGAGCCCTCGAAGAAACCAGCTCTGATTTGGAACCAGAACTTGATTTTGGACTTCTGGCCTCAAGAACTGTGAGACAATAAGTTTCTGTTGCTTAAGCCATGTAGTTTGTGCTGCTTTATTATGGCAGCCTCAGGAAACAGGCAGCTACGGCATTTTACAGTTGAACAAACTGTAGTCTAGACCTTTTGTGATTTTCCCAGCTTTTAGTTCTTATAATTAAGTCTAGAAATAAAATCTTCTGGCTTCCACAAGAGTTCCATGATAATGAAAGAAGGACTAACAATAGTGCAGATGATTAGTCTAGGCCCTAAATCTAAGAAGCCTTGGCTTCCAAATCGTTTCAAACCATTGTCTGTGGGAAAAACCCTGTACCTGGTTGCCTGCTCTGCAAGGCTCTTTAAAGGGATGTGGCCCTTGTCTGCCCTTAAAGAATCATCTCCTGGCCTCTAAGACTTCAGCCTTATACTCTAGCCTAGGGTTTGCCAGATCATATGTTAAGACTGTATTTGGCTGCATGTAACAGGTACTCATCTACAGAGACTTAATCAAAGACAGTGCCTTGGTGACAGAAGCTGCTAAAGGAAAGCAGCAAGGACCAGGCTCCTTCCAGCTTCCTGCCTGACCATCCATAGCAAATGCCTTTTGTCCTCATAGGCTCAAGACGACTGCTACATGTCCAGGCACTTAATCTTTGCTCCAGAGAAGAAGAAAAGAGAGATGAATAGGGAAATAAAAAGCAAAAGGCACCTGCCAGCTAAATCTGACTTTTATCATCAGAAAAATAATAGCCTTCCCCAAAGCACCACCCAGTGGACTTACATTTCATCGGCCAGAATTTGGTCACATGGGCACCCAAGGTATGTCTGCAAAGGAGTGTGGAGAGGTGAGCATTTTAAAGTGGGCACAGTGCTTCTTCAAACAAATCATGGCTCTATCTGTAATAAAGCAGAGAGAAGAGATATTTTGTAGGTAGGCTACTAGCAGTGTCAGAACAACATAGGGCACTCAAAATTGGTGGCACATAGAAGACTATTTTTTAAACTTTTAAAAATAAATAGTTAAACATTTATTTTAATATATATTAGAAAGATAATTACACAATCAAGCTTGAGATTTTACAAATATTTTTGTTTATAATGATATTAAGGGAGATAGCAAGGCAAGAAAGTAAATTGATTTAAATAAAAATAAGTAAAATCATACGGCTGGTTTACAGAGATAACACATGATGCTTAAATTACTATAATTTGGGAAATGCTAGGGTTAACCCATTGAATTTCCAAAACTATGCTTGACTACTTCAATTTTCTGTGTCATTGCATATGCATATTTCATCCTGAAATTACCTTCCCCATTCTTCTCTACTTGGACAAATCCTAAACGCCTCCTAAACTCTTTCCAAAGGTCATCTCCTTTGTGATGCCATCCCTGACATTCCCAGTTACATATCTCCTCCCCTATGTTTCCTCCAGTACTTGGTATATGTACTTCCATCTGCCTTTACCTACTTGCATCAATCAGCTTTGTCTATGATAATGCTATATAACAATCTCCAAATATCAAAGGCTTACACATACAAGTACCTACTTCTTGCTCATGATGCAGCAGTGGATTTGATGCTGTGGTTCTGCCAGGCTGTGGTTGAGTTTGGGTCTGATCCACATGTCATCTCAATTCAAGTGTCCGAGCTGAAGAAGAACTCTACCCCTCCACCCTCACTATCATACATGCGAAGTTCCATGGTATAGGGTGGAAACTCAAGAAAAATTTTGGAAAAAATTTGAGATACCTCTTAAAACCTTTGCTTGAATCTGCCAAACCATCATTTCTTCACATAATTATGTAGATTAAAGCAGATCACATCAACAAGTCTAATGTCAAACAGGTTCACTAGACAGGGGAGTGAGAGTAAATATTTGCTAGAGAATAATACATACTTCCAAACTCCCAATGTTGTAATAATTAATTTATACCCCTGCATTGTTACTTGACTGAGATCTTGGAAGGCAGAGACTAGGTCTAGTGGACATTTGTCATGGCTTTCAAAGAATCTTATCCCAAGTTAAAATCCAGAAACTCACTTTACCAGATTCCCTTGCAGCTAGGTAAGCTAGGCATGTGACCCCTGGTCTTCTCCTATGGGATGAACTCAAGGGAGACTTAGGTTGAGATGTAGTATCTCAAAGAAGGAGGGAACCATGCAGAATTCATTTCCAGCAAGGTGGACATCTGACTTTCAGCAATGGCTGCAGACTGAGGAGCCTCTTCCCAGTGGTCTACAGAGGGTCCACTGGAGCAATTCTGTGGTAGAAACTGGCATTGTGGCTACCAATGATGGCCAATAGCTGACCCTCTTAGGGATTCTATGAGCTATCAAATGTACTTTGATAAATTTCATTTCTGCCTAAATTAGCTAGAATAGATTCTGTTGTTTGTAACTCTGAGCCTGATACACTATGTCTTATCACAGTGCCCAGCACATAGAAGGTGCTGTGGGTTTGCTGGAAGAAAGTAATTAATAAAATTGAGAATGGCTAATTTATTGGGCACTTACTGTAGGCACCATTCTAAGACATTTTCATTAATTTTCTCGCTTAATCTTCATAACAATCCTTTGAGGTAGATATTATTATTGTTTCCATTGTATAGATCAAGACACTTCAGCATAGAGAGGTTGAGAATTATTAACTATCAAATCATCAAATGATGAGCAACAGCTCCTCTCAGAGACATTATTTCTCTTGCACTGGTTTAATGAAAAATGTGGTCCACAAAACTTTGCAGGTCTCTGACCTAGTCAGGACCCCCACTCCTGAATGGCTATGTGGACTCTTATGATGTCTTTTTTGTAAACCCATGTTGGAAATATTTGTCAATTTTGATGCAGGCATTTAACACTTCTTATCATATTCATTTCAAGTTTTCATTTCATCACATAAAGTTTCATTCTTCTCCTTAAATGATCTTTGGGGGAGGGAGGTTGAAGGACTAAAAAAGCTTTTAAGAAAATTCTTACAGTGGCTCCACCAGCCTCTTTAGGAAAATGGCTCTAGAATAACTCAGGTGTTATTTTTAAATTGTTACTTAGTGAAGTAACACTTCAGCTGCTTTCAGAGATGAGAAGCATTATCAATTCCATTTTGCTAATCTTCTGGTCCAAGATCAAATACCCACAGTAAAGTTAGAGTGAATTCTGCAAATACACTGGAAGATTACCACTTGGAGCAACCTTTTTGCAGCATCTTAAAAAAAATGTTTCAGCTTACTTTATTGATGTGGGGTAGCTTTTGGCAAGAAAAAGAAAGCAAGATACAAAGCAGTTTACAATCTGAGTGGTTTGCACAGATAGATCTCTGTGTGAGGCTATTCTTCCCCCCCCCCAAAATACAGATCAAGAAAATTGGCTCTTTCACATTGGCTGCCAGCCCCTTCTTTCTCCCATGTGCCCCAGTCTTGGGTCTTCTCCTTGCTATTTTCTGTTCATTAGGAAGAAAGGAACCTAATGATAGTGAGGGCCAGATGAGTATCTGCACTGACTATGTACTGAGTCAAAAAGCACATAATCTCACTGAATTTTCACAACTACCATTGTGCACCCAATTGAAAGGAGATGAAGCTGAGGCTCATAGTAGTAAAATGACTGGGGCAAGTGAACAGCAGATTTAAGATTTGAATTTCTAGTGCAGTGTTCATTGTATTAAAGCATGTGATCCTGAGCCCAAACATATTAATGCAGTTGAAGGACATCCATACTTTAAAACTGAAGAATGGAAATTCTTGAAAGCACAGAGAGATGAAGCAAAAGGCTGGACCAGATGCAAAGGGATTTCCTCCTAGCATATTGATACACAGGCAGGGCAGCTGCCTACATAGACCACGTATAAGACCAGCTCTACATGCTTTGTGAATGTGAATGCTCCACATGCTTTGCTCTGAGATGCTCAAAGTGTTTCATCCAAGAAAATAATTCATCCAGAGACTGACCAAGCCTGAGACCATGTCCACTTCTGTGCCTGCTGCAGGATCCCTTTCCTGTACTGGGTGAAATGATGGCCTTGCAGGGTGGGGAATCTTACCTAGTCTTCCAGCTCCCGTATAAATGGCATCTCCTTCAAGATTTCTCCTTATGAAAGAAAGGAGGATCTATGAAAATTAGGGAAGACTAATACTCAATACTTGGTAAATTCATTTATCCATTCTGAATAGGTACCCAGTGACACAGTGAAATGTCCTGATGGCCACAATCCACAGACCAGCAAATCTAAAGATTAAGAGCAAGGCTCTGGAGCTAGACCACCTGGGTTTGAATCCTACCTCTGTGTGTTCTTCAAATCTTCTACATCTTTATTGATTCTCTGCCTACTTGTTCTAAAAATTATTGAAAGAGGGATATTGAACTCTCCAACTATAATTGTGGAGTATCTTTATCTTTGGAAATTCCATCAGTTGTTGCTTTATGTATTTTGACACTCTGTTATTGTTGGCATAGAAGTTTTAAATTATCATGTTATTTAGATAAATCCACTCCTTTCCTATTATGAAACAGCCTTCTTCATTCCTGGTAAGATTTTTTTACTCTGAAATCCATTTTTTTTCCTGATATTAATATAGACACAGCTTTCTTTTGATTAATATTAGCCTTTTATATCTTCTTTCATGCTTTTTCTTTTAGCCTGTTTGTGTCTTTACATTTAAAGGGAGTTTATTGTATTTGGAATATAGATGATCTTATTTTTTTATCCAATTTGACAATCTCTGCTACAGTGATTCTTGATGTGACTAGGTTTAAATCTATTGCCTTTCTATTCGTTTCATCTGTCTTTGTTTCATTTTTCTCTTTCTTTTTGGCCACTTTTGGATTGACCAGTTTTATGATTCTATTGTATTTCCTTTTTGGTTTATTAACTATAACTATTTGTTGTGTTATTATAGTGGTTGTTTTAGGGTTTATAGTCTGCATCTTTAATTTATGACAGTCTACTTCAAGTGATATTATACAATTTCATATATAGCATAAAAAACTTACAATAGTATACCTCTATCTTTCAACTCCCACCTTTGTACTATGGTTTTTATACATTTTACTTTTACATAGTATTATAAATCATACTGCCTTGTTACTATTTTTGTTTTAACTGTAAATTATCTTTAGTTAAGTCTTTTATTTTGGTATTATCATAGGTTGCAAGAAATAATACAGAAATTCCTGTACCCCTTTACCAAGTTTCCCCTAGTGGTAACATTTTACAAAACTATAGTGCAATATCACCAGTGGGATATAGACATTTATACAAACCACTGATCTTATTCAGATTTCCCCAGTTTTCCTTGTACTGATATGCAATTGTGTGCATTTAGTTCTGTACAATTTTATAATATGTGTAGAAGCATGAATCCACCACCACAATCAATTAACTTTTAAGAGAATGTTATGAACTGAATTGTGTCCCCCCCGCCCCAATTCATATGTTGAAGCCCTAAACCCAATGTGATGGTATTTGAAGATGGAGCCTTTTGTTGGAGATAATTAAGTTTAGAGGAGGTGTATTAGTCTGTTTCTGTTGCTTATAGCAAAAATTCCTGAAACTGGATAATTTATAAAGAAATAGTAGCTATTGCCTACAGTTTTGGAGGCTGGGAAGTCCAAAGTCCAAGGGACACATCTGGTGAGAGCCTTGTTGGTGAGTAGTGGCTCTTCACAGCAAATCAGGGTGTCACATGGCAGATGGCAGAAGCAGAGTGAGGGCAAACTCTTCATTTCTTCTCCTTTTAAAGCCCTCAAAACCAAGCCCATGACCGTCATTAAATCATCAATGGATTCATCCATTTATTTGGGGCATTGTCCTCACAATCTAATCACCCCTTCAAGGCCCCACCTTTCAATTACCATAATAGAATTTCCCACCCTCTTAACACTGTCACAGGGGGATTAGGTTTTGAGGGGACATTCAATCCACAGCAGGAGGTCATGAGGGTGTGGCCCTTGTGATGGGATTAGTGCCCTTCTAAAAGGAGACATCAGAGGGCTTGCTGTTTTTCTCTTTGTGATGTGAGGACACAGCAAGAAAGCAGCTCTCTACAAGCCAGGAAGAATGTCCCCAGCAGAGCCCCACCATACTGGCACCCTGATTTCAAATTTTAATCCTCCAGAGCTGTGAGAAAATAAATTTCTGTTGTTAAGCTATTTAGTCTATTGTGTTTTGTTATGACAGCTTGAGCTAATACAGAGATTTAAACAATAGGAGAAAAATTGTACTTATTTACCCATGCAGTAAGTTTTATTTCTGGTACTTTTTATTCTTTTCTGAAGAACTTTTTCCACTATTATCATTTTCCTGCTGCCTTCAGGACTTCCTTTTAACATTTCTTGTAATGTGTGTCTGCTGGTGATAAATTCCTTAAGCATTTGTATATCTGAAAAAGTCTTTGCCTTTGTTTTCAATGGATTTCTTTTTCCTGAATGTAAAATTCTAGGTTAACAGTTTTTTGGTTTTAAGTATTGAAAAACTGCTGTTCCACTGTCTTCATGTTTGCATTGTTTCTGACAAAAATTCTGTCTTTCTTAATGTTGTTGCTCTGTACATAAAGAATCTTTTTTGCATAGATGCTTCTAAGAGTTTTCTCTTTGCATGTGGTTTTGATCAATTTGAATATGATATGTCTAGTGTAGTTTTCTTCCTAATTTTTGTACTTGAGATTTACTGAGGTTCTTGGATCTGTAAGTGTACAGTTTTCATCAAATTTGGAAATTTTTAAGCCATTATTTCTTCAAATATTTTATCTGTTTTCCTGTCTATTACCTTCTTTGGGACTCTAATGACATATTAGTCTGCTGGAAGTTGTACTACAGTTTATTGATGTTCTGTTCATTTTTTTTTATAATTATTCACTTTTTTCCTTCTGTTACACTTTGAATAGTTTCTATTGCTGTGTCTTCAAGTTTACTAATCTTTTCTTCTGAAACATCCAATCTGCCATTAATTTTATCAAGGATATTTTTATCCCACATTGTAGTTTTTATTTCTAGAAATTTGTATTGGGATTGTTTTATATATTCTTTGTTTCTAGCTAACTTTTTGAACATATAGAATACTGTTATAATAACTGTTTTGATGCCCCTTTCTACTAGTTTAACATTTCTGTCAGATCTGTTGGTTTTTATTGATTGACTTTTCTCCTTACTCTAGGTCATTTTTTCTGTTTCTTTAAATGCCTCCTAACTTTTGGTTAGATGCCAGATGTTGTCAATTTTAAGTTGGGTGGTGGTGGATATTTTTGTATGTCCATGAATATATGTGAACTTTGTTGCACAACGTAGTTAAGTTACTTGAAAACAGTTTGATTCTTTTCAGTATTGTTATTGAGATGTATTAATATATGATCAGGACAGTGCTCAGTCTAGGCTTAATTATTAGCCACTACTAATGCAAGATCCTTCAATGTGCTCTACCCAGTGGCCTGAGAATCATGTGGTTTTCCAGTCTGACTGGTGGGCGCAGACACTATTCCTGGTCCTGTCTGAGCTCCAGGCACTGTTATCTCTAAACTTTCTGGCAGTTCTTTCCCAAGTCTCAAGTAGTTTCATCACAAACATGCACTGATCAGTATTCAGTCGAATACTCCAGGGGATCCCTCTGCAGTTCTCTGGGTATCTCTCCATGGGCAGCTCTCTCTTCTGACAGTCTATGCTGTGAACTCCATCTGCCTTGATCTTCTCAGACTCTTAGCTTTATCACCTCGTTTCTTCATCTCCTCAACTCAGGGAGACTGCCAGGCTCTACCTGGGTTCTTTCTCCCTACATTACGACCTGGAAACTCCCTGAAGGCAGTAAGCTGGAGAAATCGTGAAGCTTACTTTGTTGTTTTTCTGTCTCTTGCAGATCATTATTCTCTTTCTCATGCCCAGTGTCTTGAAAACCATTGTTTTACATATTTTTTTCATTTTCTGGTTGTTTCAGGCTAGAGGGTAAATTTGGTCTCTTTTATCTCATCTTGGTCAGAGAAGAAAAGTACCCATATATATTTTTTTAATTAATGTAAAATCATATTGTACATAAAATTTTTAGTCAGTAATCTTTACCTTTCCATTTAGTAAATTTTCCTTTTCTCTACTACCCACACAATATTTAAAACTTCTCAATTAACCCTAACACAGTCTTTACATCTAATTCATTTAAAACAATATCTAATCCAGTACAAGATATTTTATGTCTGTTCATTCCCTCAAGTCTCTTTTATTTGTAAACAATTCCTATTATGGGAAAACATCTTACTTGTTAGCAGACTGGACAAGTTGTCCTGCAAATTGTCACAGTTGGTGAATTTGTCTTGTTCTCTCCTACTGATATTATTTGGCATGTTCCTCTGTCCCTGGTATTTCCTGTATCTGATGTAATTAGCTGGACTGATTTTGACTAGAACACATCATGAGGGTTGTAGTATATACTACACGTTGCATCGAATCATATTCACATACACATATTCTCTGCTTGATCTACTGTTAGGGATGAATTGTGTCCCCCAAAATTTATGTGTCAAAGTCCTAACCCCCAGTACCTCAGAATGTGACTGTATCCAGAGAGAGGATATTTAAAGAGATAACTGAGTTAAAATGAGGTAATCAGGGTGGGCTGTAATCCAGTGGGACTGGGGTCTTTAAAAGGAGAGGAAATTTGAACATGGTCATGTGAACACAGAGGAAAGACACATGGGGACACAGTGACAAGGTGGCCATCTGCAAGCCAAGGAGAGAGGCATCAGAAGAAACCAACTCTGCTGACTCTTTGATCTCAGATTTCTAACCTCCAGAACTGTGAGAAAATAAATTTTTGTTGTTTAAGCAACCCTGTTTGTGATACTTTGTTATAGCAGCCCTAGCAAACTAATAAACTCACCATTGGGGAGGCTACCACTGAACACTACCCAACCTAATCGTACAGTTGGTATTTTCCACCTGCCTGCACAAAGCAACCTGTGTGCTGTTTCTTTGACCCTACTCAAATATCCAGTTCTCCATCAAACATTCGTCTAATGATTTTAGCACCAGTAGAAAATCTTTGCTTCAATCAATATCTCCAAGAGAGCTTATAAAATGAGTTTTTTTAAAAATTCTATCACTCTTGGGCCGGCCCGGTGGCGCACTGGATAGTGCGCCGCTTGGGAAGCACGGCGGCGCTCCCGTCCGAGGGTTCGGATCCCACGTACAGACCGGCTCCCACTCACTGGCTGAGCGAGGCGCGGGAGCAACGCCGAGGCTTGCGATCCCGTTGCCGGTCCCCGGTCCGGTACGGGGGCAACACTGAGGGTTGCGATCCGTTGCCGGACGCGGAAAAAAGACAAAAAGACAAAAAAAAAAAAAAAAATTCTATCACTCCTCTATTTATTACCTAATTTTAAAAATAGAATAGGGATTTCTTTCTAAACTTAGGCTGTATAGTAACACCAAAACATAGGTTCTACTGGAAAGGCAAAATGAATGTTAAAAAGACAAAAAGAAAAAAAAAAAAAAAAAAATTCTATCACTCCTCTATTTATTACCTAATTTTAAAAATAGAATAGGGATTTCTTTCTAAACTTAGGCTGTATAGTAACACCAAAACATAGGTTCTACTGGAAAGGCAAAATGAATGTTTTACTTTATCCATGTAATTACCAATTTTCAAAGAAATCAGTTGTTTTAAAAACTGCCTCAAATGAGAACAAATGAGGTTTATTTTTAAATTTTAATAATATTGTTACAGACTCATAGATTTTTATTTATTAAATATTTAAATCTAGTATAATTATTACTGTTTTTATATTCAAATTCTCAACATTTTGTGACACATTTTAAGCTGTCTCCTTCTTTTTTACATTACACTATTAAATTTTCAAAGTTTCCTTGCTTCTTAACACAAAAAATGTTCTCTAGTTCATCTTGCACCTTATGGGTTTTTTTTCTTTTTTTTCTTGGCCTCAGACCTAAAATTTGTGATTTTCCAAGAATCTCCAGTTCATATTAGTGGGGAATTGAATTACTGGCCCTAATTTGGATGCAAGGGGTGTTCATTGCTACCATTTCTATAATTATGTCTAGAAAAACAGTGTGTGCACATGTGTGTGCACACTTGTCTGTATGAATGGAAATACATAGAGAAAATCATGCATTCTTACCAATATTTCCATTCAATTTTAACATTATAGTGGCTTCACTTTTTTTTTTCACTTTATAAAGGTATCTCTTTTATGCTGCAAATGCTGATTTCTAAGAGCATTAACATAATTATCCATTTGCTGTAACCAACAATATAAACAAACAGTTTTGAAATATAAATACTGAAATTAACATAAACAATAAAAAAATTTATGGAAGTTTAACATTTCTTTGTACTTCTTTCAACCCTTAGAATATTTCCCACTTGAGAGTATAGTGTTCCAAAGTCCCATGAAATAGATTTGTTTTCTGGCTATGCTGTCAACTTGACTTGTGGTTAGTTCTTCTGTTTGCTTGTTTTCAATTTAAGAGGTTTTTAATTTTTTTAAAAAAATTGGTAATGCATTTGCATAATTTAAAGGTCAAAGCTATATAGAAATTTCTACCCAGAGAATTCTTATTTCTACCCCCAATCCCTCTATCCTCTTTGCTCCCTCACATATTAGTTTTTATCTTTCCAGTGTAGTGTTTGCCAGTTTTTGTGGTGTAAGTATTCTTAGCATGGCCATTTTCAAACTACCATGGGGATGTCAACAGGCTGGCAAAATTCCTGAAAATTTAGCAATCAGCCCTCACAAGCTGGCGCAAGCTGTCTTGGGCACACCTCTCCCTGTCCTCTCATGCCCTATTAATACAAGAAATAGTGAGCTGCCCTTAGCTTTAGTTTGTGTTTTGTTTCTTTTTCTATTCTTTTTCTTTTTTACTTAACAACACTTGATTGGTTGCCATAAAACGGTTGTCATATGCATCATTATAACTTTTTCATCTATATTTTATTTCATGGAACATGACCTACCACTTTTTGTGGGCTTATGGGAAGAGTTTGAATTTGGAGTCAGAAAGATTTGCATACTAGCCCTGAATCAGACCTCACCTCTCTGAACCTCTATTTCCTCATCTATGAAGTGGAGACAATGATATAAAAGCTTGTGGTATAATCAAATGAAATAAAGTACTCAAATACAACATGAATAGCCAGCACATATGAGCACTCAGTTTTTGCCAGACATGTTTTTAGCACTTAATCCAGATTAACTCATTGAATTCTCACATCAAAATTCCATGTATACTATTATGATCCCATTTTACAGATAAAGAAAATAAGTCACATAGAAGTTACAAAACTTTTCCAAGCTCACACAATTAGCAAGTAATGGAGTCGAGAATATACACAGCCTGTCCATCTCCAGAGACTGCTCTCTGTTCAACCACTACCCTCTAAGATGTGCCTGGTACATAGCGGCCACTCAGTAGAGTTAGTTTTCTCTCCTCCATCTAGTTTCTTGGTTTCAGCTGCAACCTCCTCTTAGTTATTCAAGGAAAGATCTTCCCAGTTCGTCAGTCTCCCAAGCTTCTTTCTCTCACAAACTTTCCAACTTCCTTTCCTTTTTGACCAAACCTCCAAAATTCCCCCTACCCACTTCAAGTTCACTGCCACATCCATCTGTGGGGAAAGTGAGAAATGGAGAGGAAAGGTTGAATTGGCAGCACTGACCCGACCACTCACTAGAGCCCCTCTGACTGCCCCCTCTAGTTACGCAGCAGAGCAGGGGACCTCCATGGGGTGTCCACACTAACACACTGGTGTCTTCGCTGGGCTAGTTCTTAAACACCTGGAACACTTAAGAAGGCAGTTCCTTTTGTATACATCCCATTGTTTAAATGAGGAAGCTGGCTCAGAGAGATTAAATTTGCATGAATCCTTGGTGAATAGATGCTGGGATTCAAACCCAGACCAATGTTACTCTCAAACTCTTAACCTTGGCAGTTTGTGAAGGATTTGGAAAGCATTATTTCCAGGAGTACTTGGGGCAGAGGCTGATGTCAGTCGGTGAAGACTTGACTGTCCAATTAGACAAGGCTTTGGCTTCAATGCTGCCCTAAATCAGAGTTGTAAACTCAACTACCAGCGTGTGGCTTGGGCTCAGGATACTAGGGCTGGCGTTCAGATTTAATAATTTACCACATACTCAGTGCTGATTTAACGGGGACCCTGCTGCCTCAGGAGTGGATCCAATCAGATGATGAGGTCAGGATTCGTTTCTGGCATTGTTGCAAGGATTAAATGAAATAATGCATTTAAATGAGATGGGTAAGGTGCCTGAAACACAGTCAGTGCTCCGGAAATGCTATCTAATTTATTATTCCCACAGGAAACAGCATATGAGAGCAGAAGACTGAGAAACACATCTGGGTTTAACACTCAAGACTGACGCTGAGTGACCCAAGCAAGTCATGGACGTCTGTGAGTGTTCTCATTTTTAACCTCTGCGAGGAGTAAATGAGATAATACATATAAAGCATCTACCATGCACATAGTAGGCACTCAGTGTAATGTAGCAAACTTGACTCTATTTGCCATCAGCAGAAAGTAAATGAAGGGCTTTAACATGTGTGCAAATGGCAAAGCAGGAAGGGTCAAAAGACAGGCCTCCTAGTCCTGCCTCTGACTATATCTGAATGGAAGAGCTGAATTATGGCTCCTCTGTGTCTCCTTTTCCTCCATACAGTGGGTGCTTTGGAGTCCACATTGCCCTCCCAGCTCTGATGAGCTATCATTCTTTGGAAGAGTTTGTTGATCTTCTCTACAATGCTGTGAGTCAACAGTCACGTGCCCATTTTACTGATGAGGAGACCAGGACTCAGAATGCCAGGGACTCAGAATCACAGACTCTCAGCGTCATAGGATCCTTAGGTGATGTCCAGTCCAGTCACTTTTGACCTTCTAAGACCCTTTGTTCACAACCATTCTTCAATCCTACTCCCTCTCGTCAGGGAATGGGTATGGATGGTTGGTCCTTCTTTGATGACACCGAGAGGGTGGCAGAGAAAGCCAGCTGTCATGATGGTTAATGATGCAGAAAATGGGCTTTGCCATCACATCAGGCAGAGATGCAGGGATGGTGAGGAACAAGACAGGACAGGTGAGGATTCAGGAGCCCTTGGTTTATCGACTCTGGTCATGGCCACTCCAGGGAGAGGTACAAGTTCACAGGCCTAGTGAAGCCATCCATCTATCACAAGGTCTTCCACAGATGATGTTACTCTCTGTTGTGTGCCCAGACTCCTTCCGGATTCCATCCTAGTCCCTCTCACTGTGGCTTTAGGGATACCGTATTTATAGTATCCTTTTTCTAATTCTGTTCATTAATAACATCCTATTTTATACACAAAATATCTCTAAACATACATGGCTACATATAAAGCTCGCTACGTGGCATATGTTCCATAAAAAAATTTATTTCCAATTTTATTAAAAAAAATTTATAGTGGTCCCACAAACACCCACCCATTTGGTGACTTGGCCACAAGGACTCATGGGACTCAGAGGCAGTTTTACTTGCATCTTTGCTCTATGTTGTCTCTCCCAAGGGGACAGTCACATAGAATATGCTCCTTTCTCCACCAAAAAATGTGGCAATATATGAACAATATTTCTGCCCAACAAAGCACACCTAAGACTTGAAATCCAGGGTTTTTATTGGGGGCTGGTCACCCAGGCATCTGGTCACTAAGAAGAGCAGGATGCACCACTCACGTTGTCTGCACCATAGATAGTTTAGGTAAGCTGGCACAGGGTTCAGTGCTCTAGGCTCACAAAATAGTTTTATCAGTAAGATAGAAAATACTCCAAATGCTAAATTGCCAGATGACATCCAAGGGTCAGCCCCAAAGCAGGCCTGTCTAATGATAAACACCAGGTCAGCTATGTAAACTCTTCCCTGTACATTTTCATTTGTGTCCCCTCGGAACAGATGTAAAAATCCCATGCACTTACTTAATTTTTGAAATTTCACAATGGATTGACTAGTAGGACTATTAAGAGCAAGTGTGATGTCTGTTTGATGTTGTGTAATGTTACAACTTGTCTCCCTTACATATTTTTAATCACTAACAATCTACTGACCACCACTCCTTGGTCACACATGGGCCTGAACCCAGGCCTTCTAAACTCTCCTAGAGTTAGTTCTCAAACATGGCTGCACAATGTAATCACCTGGGGAGCTACAGACCTGGGTCCCACTGCCAAAGATCTGGATTACATCAGTCTTGGGCACAGCCTTGGCTTTGGACATTTTGGCCCAGTTCCTATACTGGTATCATGTTAAATCACAAAATTATCTCGACCGTTTTACTAATTTTAATATCTATTGTTTTCTCCAATTCAGTGAAATTGATTATCCATATGCAAGTGTAGCTCTGGTTTGCCTTCACTGATGTTTTCAAGGAATCTTTGTTAGGGCAGGGGAGGGGAGGAAGGGAAAGAGACACATTTTTCTAGTGCTTGTTATGTACCATTTGCTTTCCATTTTTTATCATTTAATCCCTATTATAAACCATAGAAAATAGTCATTATCTGTGCTTAATAGATAAAGAAACAGAAGTCAGAGAGGTTCAGGAACTTGACCAGAACTACACAGATAGCTGGAGGCAGAGGCGGCATTATGCCCGGGTCTCTGAAGTTCACATGCTTCCCACAGCCCAGTGTCTGTCACTTCCAGACTCACCCCTGACTTTGGGGTGAAGTTAGTGAGACCCAGTAATTAGAAAGACTGGGATTCCCAGCCACATATGGTTTGTCTGTGGCTGTGGAGCCCTCCTTGCAAGTGTCCAAGCTAAATAAACAAAAGAGAACTTCACAAAGAGCAGATATCCCCCTCCAAAGCACTGTACACTGAGCTCCCCAAATTGAAACATCCCCTAGGCACTCCTGGAAATCAAACTCTTTTGTACATGGAGAAAGATCAGTGTACATCTCTCATCGATGTGAGTCACCAACCCAGGGAAAGGTGGTTTGGAGCACAAACAGCCTTCTACAGGACAGCAGGGGACTAATCTGTCTTCAAAAGAAACACACTCACTCTCCTGAAATGTCTCAATGTCTGCCTTCAGATCCAGGGGAAACCATTGCCACGGCTGAAAGGCATGATGTATGGCTAGAACACTTGGATTTCCTCCTTCTGTTCCATGCTGCAGGCACGTGCCTGCCAGCACTTGTCCCTCTGAGTCATTCTATCTCTGAAGCTCTGAGTGGTTTCTGCAGATCCCCCAAACCTGCTTCCACACGCTGGTAGGAAGGAGGCTCTTCCTTGAGTTCTCACTTTGCATTGTCAGAATGTCTTAATGATGGGTTTTCATTCTTTCCAGGTGGTCCCATTTCAAAGTCCCTTCTGCTAATTTCAACTTTAGGGTTAAAAATAATATTGTGTTATGCTTATTCATGGAACAAAATTCGCATGGTTCCATTTTGAGAGCAATGAATGTTATTTAGCACCTACTATATACATTGTACATCACACAGAACTATGCCTTGTCCTGAAGATAAACAGAAGATCTTGATCCTTACTTCAGCTCACAGAACCTATGGAGAACTCAAAGCTATTTGAGTAAATAACTACAAAGTCAGTTTTCAATGGAACAATTTATAGGTGCCCCGTCTGGCTCTGGCACCCCTTGTCATACTCTCAGACACCCTCTGCTTCCTTTGTGGGGAACTTAGTACATTATGTTGGTGCTGTTGGTTTACTCACTGGTATACTCTACAATACTCTCAGCTGTTTGAGGATTGGAACAGCATGTCTGTGTCCCCACTATATTCTCAGCACCTATTACATAATAAGCATTCATTACAAGACATTTGTTGGAAGAAAGAATGGAGTAAAGAATTGTTACTGTGTTAAATGTTTACCAATTAAAATCTATTTAAATTATCAATTGAGCACTTTTAGAATACACTTAGAGCAAACATTTTAGTAAAGTAATTTCAAAAGGTTGAACAATTTCCCCTCCCTGATTTGCAAACAGAGAAGTTTAGTGATTGGGGAATACCTTAGCTCGTTTTCTGCTGCTAGGACAGAATACCACAGACTGGGTAATTTAAAAAGGAAAGAAGTTTATTTGGCCCACAGTTCTGGAGGCCAGGAACTCCAAGAGCCTGGTGCCAGCATCTGGTGAGGGCCTTCTGGCCATGTTATCCCATGGCAGAAGAGCAAGAGAACACACAAGTGAGAGGAGATCAGGCCAAACTCATCCTACTCAACAGGGGCCCACTCCTGGGATAACTAACCCACTCCTGAGATAAGAGCATTAATCCCTCCATAAGGGCAGAGCACACGTGGCCTAGTCCTCTCCCACATGCCTCACCTCCCAACAGCCACCTGAGGAGACCCACAATGGCAATTCGGTTTCCAACACATGAACTTTTGGGGGACACATTCAAACCACAGCAGGACATTAAGCAGGTGTGGGCAAGAGGCTTGATTCTTGGGAACCCCAGTAACTGGAATCTGGCCTGGGGTGCTGGGAGGCTGGGGCTAGGAGGCGGGCATTAAAATGATATAAATAATCAACAAAACCAAATGTGATGAGGAACTTCAAAGGTGATAAGCCTAGTGAAATGTGCTTTAAAGGCAATGCTTTGCTTACTCTTCACAGGTCTGAGAGGTACAGACCATTATCTTATCATCACCATTAGACAGATGAAGAACAGGGGGAGGAATAAAGCAGGTTACATACATGCTGGAGGCCCTACAGCAGTGGGCCAGCAGGGCTGGGGATCATAGCCAGGCCATCTGCCTCCAGAAGCCCTACACGAACCAGGCTGCCCCTCAGTTCCCTGTGCAGGCTGGGGTGGTGGTCTCCTCAGGTGACTGCCCAAAAGAATCAGCAAGTTCAGGCAGGGCTCATACTAAAAGTGGGCCCCAGGAATTTCAATGTGATACCCAGGACAGTAAGGTCGGTTCACTTACAGGCAGGTTAGGGACTCTCTTCTGAGAGCCCAAAATGCCTTGTATAAATCCCTTCCACTAATTACACTTACCACATTTGAACATGTGTATAAATATTTTAAAATTTGTATATTTTAATTATTTTTTAAAAACATTTTAAATACTTCTTCAGCCGCAGCCCAACCCCAACCCAAGCCATTAAAAGCGAGCTCCTTGAGGCAGGAATACTATCTTACTAGAGTGGGAGACCAGAACATGTCACCCCAAAATATGAAGGATTGTTGGGCTAAAGGCAATTAAGAAGACACAGATGCAGGAAAACCCTTTGCTATCCCTCTATTTGCCTGAGAGTGGAGATAGATTTATAAAGACAAAAGGTTTCCTGCCTCCCTTATAGCAGAGAGAACCACTGAACACAACTTTGGACACTTATCATCTGCAGATGGTACCAGAGGAGTCCACATTAACAAGCTTACAAACCAACCTGAATCTGCCATTTATTTGCCTTCCCACATTTGCTGCCTCTGGAGACTCGCCTTTCCCTTGTTTTGCAATTTTTGAAAAAAAATTATTGTTCTGTGTTGGAGGTTTTATATAAGCTAGAATTTAAAGCCGCCTCTTGGAGAACTGCTCCTTCCCTGGGTGTCTCTCACGTATACATGAGATATACATGTTAATAAACTCCTGTTTGTTTTTCTCCTATTAATCTGTCTTTTGTTTTGTTTTGTTTTGTTTGTCTTTTTCGTGACCGGTAAGGGGATCGCAACCCTTGGTGTGGTGTCGCCCACATCGTGCTCAGCCAGTGAGCTCACCGGCCATTCCTATAAGGATCCGAACCCATGGCGGCAGCATCGCTGCGCTCCCAGAGCCGCACTCTCCCCAGTGAGCCACGGGGCCGGCCCTTACTCTGTCTTTTGTTACGGGGTTCATTCCAACTAAGAACTTGTGAGTGTTGAAGAAAAAAATTATTATTCTTCCCTTTCACTGGCAAAGACAGGGCACACAGCTGATGCTCAGTAAACGTTTGCTACAACTCTGGGTAGGTGGATGGTAGAGGAATGGATAGAGGCAAATGAGTGGGTAGAGAAGAGAAACAAGTGGAGCCTCTGAGGGTATTTTGCCACAAGCTCTGTCCATTTGCAAAACTCTTCTTGACCCCTGCCTGCAGGCTGTTAGGAGGTGAGAAAGTACATAGGATGTGGAAAGAAAGAAAATCTTGTCCTGAAGAAGAAACAGTCAGGTACCAGGTAGGTCCTGAGTCAGAGGGGAGCCTTGAAGTTACAGAACACATGGACAGGTGAAAGGATGAAACAGAACACAGCCCCTGTAGTCCAGACCAACACAGGAGGCAGTCCTATTGTGAATTGGGCTTAGGATCAACAGCATGACACAGGAGGCAGTCCTGCTGTGAGTCAGGTTTAGCATCAACAGCATGCTGTCCAAACTGGTTAGCTCAGGAGGCCCATGAAGAGCACAGGAGACCCAGTTGTGGTCTCCAAGGTAGGACACCTGTGGGTCATTTCATCTGTCAGTCCAGCAATGCGAGCCAAAGGACGTGAGCGTAGGAGCTGTATGCTTGTCTGTAACAAATTCCATATATGCAAGCTGTGCAAGCAAAGGCAGAAACAGGAACTAGTCAGTTGGACAATTCCTTCCTCAGGGGGGATGCAAAGAAAGGGGCGCAAGCAAGGACAGAGAGCCGAGGGTATCACGCCCAGGAGCGCAGGCCCAAAGCTTTACAGGATTCAGGGCAGGGAATGTCTCCAAAATGTTTTAGTCGGTCCACACACATGTAATGTCACCGATGAGAGTCCATTTCTAGCATGCAACCTTCTAGTTAACAGACCAATTTCACCAGTGAAAAACCATTTCGGACATTTACTAGGTTACTCAGCAAAGCCTGAATTATTGATCCAATAAGGATATCAGACACACGTGTCTTTCTCAGACATTTGTCTGTCTGCTCCAGAATGCAGGCTTCTGTTTATTGCTAGTGAAGCATCTCAAGAGTGTGCTCTCCTGATTAGAATGTGAGCAGCATGTGGGTGATAGCTTAACACACACACACACACACACACACACAGACACACACAATCACACTTTGTATACTGAGGCATGTCCGAGTAAATTCCAGATGCTTTAACTAACAGTGGCAAAACTTCGGATTGGCTTGATTTTCATGGTTGCCTGAGATTTTGCTCTTATTTCCAGATCTTTGGGAGCTGAGGCAGACAGCCCTGTAGCTAAGTGTGCTCGTAAGAGGGAAGCAGATGCTACCAGCAGAGCTCTTGGCCATGTGGTCCTGCAAAACAAAACCTCAGAATGGTGTCCTCAACCTAAGAAACTCTTGTAACTATCCTCCAACTCCTGTAACAATCCTATGAAGGAGCCACTGAGAAGCTGAAATTTTTGGCCAACTCTGGTATGTGCTGGTTGAGCCAGAGTTGTTTTGGCTTAGGGGAAAAAAAAAATTAAAGCAACATTTCTTACATCTTAACTGTGATGGATCAAATACATATTCACTATACATATATTATCTAATTTGATTCCCACAGCCAAACTATGGTATTGGTATTAAATCTCCCCATTCTGTAGTAGAGAAAAACTGAAATTCAGAGAGGTTAAGAAACCTGCTTGAGGCCACACAGCTAGTAAGCCAGGATACAAACCTGAGTCTACCTGATTCTAACGTGTGTGTGTGTGTGTGTGTGTGTTCTCTACTCCACAGGCTGACTTTATGGCATTGTAAGTGGCAATGAGTTGTTTAAACATGATGAGAGACACATATTCAGCCCACAATGTGTTAATAAAATACAGAAAAGAGCCAGGAAAAATATTTGCATTTTTGTTGCTATTTCTGTCTATTTAAAATCTCTTTTCTTTTAGGTTCTAGGCTTTTGACCCCTATCTTCATTAATGTAATGATTGGAGAGCCTTGATTATTTAATTAAAAAATATGGTGCCATTATTCAATGAGTTGTCATTACCTAAGCTGTAATGGTCAGAGGACAGTCTTAAAACCAGAAAAAAAAATACTTGACACATCTCTCTAATTTAATTGTATTTATTTTATATTTCTAAAAATACATTCTCTGCAAACAGCTTCTGGGCACAAATTCAAAACTATAAATCAGCCAAGCTGACAGTACCCTCCTGAGCTTCCTCATTTAGGAAATGCCCAAAAAGTCATTTGTAGTTCCTATTTTGTTCTTAATATCATACCCTGAATAATGCCTCCCTCCTCTCCCACCTAAAATTTCCAGCTGTCACCTGGTACAGTAAGTGTTCGAGGAGCACCTGCTCTGGCCCCAAATGGGAGACATCCAGGCCTCACAGGTGCCTTAGATACAGTCCCTGCTCCCAAGAGGTCTTGGACCAGGGCTGGGTTTCTTAGACTGGAGGCCCCCTCATATCCATCCCACCATGGACGACGCTGATGCTGGTGTCACCTGACCACGCCTTAGGAAACCCCAGCCTAGGGAGAGGAAAAGGAAATTTCCAGACTGCCTGTCAGGAAGTTAAAATGGTCGCTGCCATGACTGTTAACACCTATTGCATGTTTACTCTATGTCAAGCACTGCTCCAAGAACTTAACACATTTATTTCTTAAAACACTTCCATTCATCCCGTTTCACAGGTAGAGACACCGAGGCCCAGAGTTACTAGGAAACATAGAGAAAAGGATTCCTGGGGCTGGGGGGTGGGGGTTAGGAAATGTTCCCGGTGAGGACCCTGGAGCTGAATCCTAAAGAATGAGTGAGTGTTGCCAGGCAACGCACTGCAGCAGAGGCTCCAGGCAGAGGCAGGGGAAGCAGAGAGAGGAAAAGCCACAGACGATCCATCTGTTGGGAGTCACTTGTACTAGTTCAGGGGGTAGAGGATGAAAGCCTGGAGTAGGGGAGATGCAGCGACAAAGGAGAGGAGAGACAGAGATGAGGACTATGGGGGGAAAAAAAGAGCAGGACTTGATTGCCCAGATGTAAGACAGGAGGTCACATGCCTGCAGGGGGCCTGCATGGGCTGCAGCTGTCCCTGGAATGAGAAAAGCAGGAAGAGGAGAAGCAAAGGCAGGCAGGACGATGAGTCCAGCTGGGGCATGCTGAGTTGGCCATGCCTGTGGGACATCCTGGAAGAGACAGTCACCAGGCAGCTACAGACAGGAGTGGGAAGTTGGGAGAAGGCTGGAGAGGAGTCATAGACAGGAGGCAGTAGGTAGTGGGAGCTGACATTAGCAGAGTGTGCTTCCTAAACTGTAATGGGCACACCATCACCTAGGGATCCTGCTAGAAATCTAGGTAACAATTCAGTGGATCTAGACTTAGGGGACTTGAGACTCAGTATTTCACCCAGGGGACACTGATGTTGTTGGTCTACAGGTTACATTTTAAGTAGCAAGGGCACAGTAGAATGAGGTGCCCAAGGAAAAATATACAGAGGAAAAAAAAGCAGTGGGTTGACAATGTACACCTACAGGAACACCAGTATTGGAAAGTTGGATATATGAGCCAGACCATGAAGATACAGAGATGGGCTGGTCAGAGGAGTCAAAGAAGAATTAGACCCAAATGTTCTGTGCCCCAGATGCCAAGGACATACTGACTTTTGAAAGAAAGGTAGGCTCGGCACTGCCAACGAGAACAAAATGGAGAAGTCAGGCTCAAGTGTCTGGTAGATAATGCGACATGTGACCTTCAGGAAGCATCCCCATTGACTGGCTGAGACTGAGACCTGCAGGCAGTAACTGGGTCTGGCCATCCCTGCACCTCAAGTGCTAGCACAGTGTCTGACATACAGGTGGTGTTATGGGCTGAACTATGTCCCCCCAAAATCCATATGCTGAAATCCTAACTTCCAGTACCTCAGAATATGACTGTATTTGGAGATGGAGTCTATAAAGAGATAATTACTGTAAAATGGGGTCATTAGAATGGGCCCTAATTCAATATGACTGGTGTTTTTATAAGAAGAGGAAATTTGAACACAGACAGGTAGACACACAGAGGAAAAACCAGATGAGGACCCAGCAAGAGGGTGGCCACCCACGAGCCAGGGAGAGAGGCCTCAGAAGAAACCAACCCTGCTGTGATCTCGGACTTCTGGCCTCTAGTACTGTGAGCAAATACATTTCTGTTGTTTAAGTCACCCAGTCTGTGGTATTTTGTGATGACAGCCCTAGTATACTAATACAGTAGATGCTTACTTATGATTCATTGAGATGGCATGGAGCACTATTGCAGGCCTGGAGTCTTTAATGCCTTGGGGACCCACAACTCACTCCCCTGGCATCCTCTGATTTTGGTACAGCTGGACGTTTTAGGTGCCCTCTCCACACATAGCCACCTTTCTCACACTTCTGTGACCCACCCTGCTCCCCATGAAAGAGTTTTGGTTTTGGACATTTTCTTTTCCGTGCTGCAGAAGACCTCCCTTAAACTTTGTTTTTGGTCCTCCTTGCTAAGAAGAGCTATTGAAAAGGTCGTAATACTGCAGTTCAGAAGAAAGGAACAGAGCTAAGTAATCGAGAAAATGCCTCCTCTTGAAACAGATATGGCACTGGAAACAGAAGCTGTAGAAAGGTTTAAGAATTGTATAACAAGAGAGTTTAACAAACTATCAACAGGGATAGAGAAAGGATGGGCAGACAGCTCAAAATGTATGAGGGGGTTCAGAGAGTAATAGAAAGGAGAGTAATACAAGCTGGATTGTCCACAAAATCAAATAACTGAAGTAAATGCAAAACAAAAGAGAGTCTCACAGAATGCAGAGAAAAAGGGAAAAGCAATTGAGATAAGCAAAGAGAAGGAAAACAGAGACCTACAGGGTAGTCCAGGAAATACAATCTACACTTAATAGGAATACCTGAAACAGAGGACAAAGCAAATGGACCTAAAATGGCAATTAAGGAACTAACTGAAGAAAATTTTCTGGAGTTGAAGAACAAACTAGATATACAAATGGAAAAAGCACACAGGGTACCCGAAAAGAAAGCAACACCTAGATACATTCTGGTCACATTTTTAAATTTCAGGGATAAAGAAAAAATTCTACAAGTATCCAGACAGAGAAAGCAAGTTACCTATAAAAGGGCAAAAGTCAGGCTGACCTCAGATTTTTCTTTTGTGACTCTAAATGCCAGAAGACAATGGAAAAATATCTACAGAGTTTTAAGGGAAAATAATTTTGAACCAAGAATTTTATACCCTGCCAAGTTATCATTTCTGTACAAGGGCAACTGGAAGACATGCTCAAAGATGCAGGGGTTAAGCATGTATGTCGACCAAGAACCTTCCCTGAAATTTTGCTGAATGATTTACTGCAGCAAACAGAGAACATATACTGAAGTAACTCAAGAGTAGGGAGGCAATTGTATGAAAGAATTAATGTTGTTTTTCAGTTAGCCTGGAATTACAAACTTGTCACAAGACACATACCATCCAGACCCTGAGGAACCAAAGAAGACATCAATAAAGCTCTGCTGATTCCACCCTGGAGCACAGCAAACTCCAGCAGGACCCTAAGATGACATCAAGGATGGGAACAGAAACCAGACAGAATTGGAGAGACCTTTCCCCTGGCTCCTTGCTTGGAGCCCCCACAGCTCATGTCCCCCTCCCTCCTGGTTATCCCTTTCCACATTCCGTTCCCTCAAACCCCTCTTTTAAAAACCCCTCAATAAACCTGAGTCTTTGAAATGACTTTAGTCTGGCCATTTTCTTTTAGGTTTACTGGAGAGATGGGTTAGCCTAGCATCTCTCCACAGGTCACCAGTATTCCTGAGTAAAAGCTGACTTCCTATTCCACCAGAAAAAAAATAATAATAAAGAAAGAATGAATGGAAAAGCTTTGGCCGTGGCACAGAAATGCGTGTGGCCTGTAGCAGAGCTGTAGGTAGTTATAGAAGAGGAAGGGGGAAGGCAGTCTGATGGGACCATTCTTCAGACAATATGTTTCCTCCCTAGAAGCCAAGTGTCTGAGAAGTCTTAAGGCAGAGGCAAGCCTGGGGTTTTGCTGTTCTGTCCAAGGTAAATGGCTTATTATTCAGGGCCGTGTCTTTTAACAATGACTATTAGATCTGCGTGCTTTATCCACATGTCACAACCAAGTGGCGCTGACTAGGGTTATGGGATAATACAAGGGGAAACAACCAAACCACATAGTCCAGACTTATAACTAAATGCTAAATAATCCCTGCCCGACTAACATTCCTCAAACTGAGCACCTGTGGTTATATGGTTCCCCCACTGGCAGTACTCCTGCAACCCCTCAAAAGGTCAAGCGCTCTAATTTAAATAAATGAAACTTCTCATACATAAGTGTTCAAACAAATCCCATCAGAACGCAATTCAGAATACCACTTTAAAACAATTTGCTCGAGAAAATCGGGTACGGTTTGCTCTCAGTAGTGTAGGAATACAGCAGGAGGATTTTTCAGTATTGTTTTAGGATTCCTTAGTGTTTTTTTCTTCCCCAACATGCCTGGCACCTAGCAGGGTTCCTTTCTCAAAAGCACATCACTAAACCCTAAAAAGAGCCCTTGAAGTATTTATGTCCAACTTGTACAGAAAAAGAGAACTTTAGACACAGAAGGGTTTAAGCAACTGGCCTCTGATCTCACAGATAGTAAATGGAGAGGTAAGGATTTTATCTCAGTTTCCCCTGACTCCAAAGTCTGCAAGCTTCCCACTATTCGAAGCACCTTCTTTCAAGCGAGTTCTTCTTCCCTCCAAGGTTACCTATGGTGTTCATTTTTATACAGATTTGCCTGAATACCATGTGGGCCTCACAGAAGGATCCATCCAGGACCTAAGAATCCAACCACAGAGGACCCAGCCAGTGACCTCTTGATGCATTTGTCCAGGGACTGAGGCCACCTTTTCCCATCCATCAATCCCCTTTGCTATGTTAATCATTAGGTCCCTAAATCCAGTTAAAAGGAGACCATTGTCTTGGATGTGAATTGCTCATTCCACAATCAGTTCAAATGATCCCTCTTTTTACCTGCAAATTTTGGGAAGAGACCAGGCTCTTTTATGAACCGTTGTCTCCATGATCAAAGCAAATCGTTCAGCCTGGTGATCAAAGAGATGCTAACTCCCAGCTGGACTCCTTTCCCAAACTACACAACTCCCTCTCCCAAAGCTATAATTAAAAAATAGTTCAGCTCAAGAATTCTGATTGCAATATCTAAATGGCCTTCTCCTGGACAGGCTTTGAACAAAGCCTTGCAGAGGGCCAGTATAAGCTTCAATGCTATGAGAAATTATGATGACAGTAATACTGTGATCTCGCAGGTCAATATATCTTGACAGTCTCTAACCTACTAATTGGCCTTAGAAATCTTAGGGGCACACAGTGTGACCCACATAGAAAGGAGAAGGTGGAGGAGGCAAGATGGAGGGGAACAAAGGGGCTGGAAAACATGGCCCCAGATCTTTGAAAACCTCCCAGCTCCCACCCAGCACTGCTGGCCAACAAGAGCACTGGGATATTATAAATTGCATCACTTGATGGCATCCTGTGTCTGGGGTGGTTTAGTGAGTTATGTTTGCAGCTGACACAATGAGCATAACAAACCTCTGTCTCCCGAGCTGAGACAATTCAGCAGCCCAAGAGGTCTAAAGAGGCTTCCTTTGCAGAAAGCACATTTCCCACGGGGGAGAAGGGGCAGTCTTCTGAAAGGTTGGGGACAGAGGGCAAAGAGACAAGACAACTTAGCTCAGCTTCTGAAAAGGTGAGGAGGTCAGGACAATAAGTCATTTTTTGCAAAACAAAATAAATCATCACAATTGCCAGAAAAGTAATAGGCAGCCATCCTTGGTGATACTGATGGAGCAGGCTCCATGCAGAGGGCACTTGTTAAAAGGCGATCAAGGCAAAGACCTCTGAAACGTAACTTGTGCAAGAGGACATCAGGAAGCACTGGGGGTAGTGAAGCCATCTGCGTGTTCTTAATCTTTTCTGCAACTGAGACTACTAATTCATTCAGAAAAGCTAAGTGTGACCATCCTTGGAGGTGAGAGTTCTCAGGGTACTGGCCTGATACTACGTTTAACAGAAAGCTGCATAAGTATATTCAACTCAACTTCCCCAACCAAGAAGTCATCAGATGTCATGACACAGGTGACCTCGTTGTGTGCCTTCTGCTTTTCCTATAATCATCCGGCTGGTCTAGTTCTTATACAGAAGACCTGACAAGGGCGTGAGAAAGAGAGGTGGGCAACAGGACTGCATGTGCAGATTTGAGGAATAGGAAGGGAAATGGACTTGAATCCCAGACATCCCAAGGAATACACAAGGTGGGAAAGTGCTCAAACCTCTACCAGTGGAGGCCTGGGAATGACTGGATGACCTGCAGTTAACATAAAACCCCTGTCATCCAGCATAGGGCCTGGACCCATCCAATTTTGCATCCCTGGATGTAGTAACATCACGAGAACATGGATAGATTATTATGTGTGCAGACACCATTGAGAGCTTTATAGACATGATCTGCATGTGCACCGTCAAGCAGGGGCTATTTACTATGCCTGTGTTGCAGATGATGAAATCTGAGGCTTTTCAGTTAACTTGCCCAAGTTCACACAGCCAGTAAATGACGGAGTCCAAGATGTGAACCCAATTCTTCCTGACCGCAGGAACTGAGCTTGGAACTTCCACTCCTGCCCAGCACAGGCGCTGCTCAGAAAAGGTTTGTCAATTCACACTGAAAGGATAAAGAGTGCTCAAACTGATGAATAAATAAATGAATAATACCTTCATCTTGGAGCGGCCCCAGCTTCTCATACCAGACTCAGTCTCTAGGCCGTAAAATTCTTTCTTTTATATAAGGTAAGGTCTATGTGACAAAAATAAACAGTTGCTGCTCTTCTATTAACAATGAATGCTAAACAAAACTATGGTTAATAATTAATAAAATAAATTATTAAGTGTAATTCAACTATATTTTGTAAAAGTCTGCCAGGACCAGGGCCATACAGCATTTAATGTAGGACTACAACAATGGTTTGCAAATAATAAATCTATTATTTTCATATATCACAACAATAGGTCAAAGGCAACAAAAATTACACCGCTTGAATAAATGCTGCAAAGTCACCTTATAAAATTTATGATGAGTTTCTATTTTTAAAATGTAGGTAGGCATATAAAAAATGTTGCTTACCATAAAAAGAAAATATATTTCATACTAATAGTTGGCAGTCACTTAAAGGTGAAATATCAAAATCAAGAACCCAAAAGGCAAGCTTTTTATCATTACATTTTACATTGTTTGAGAAATTCTGACCAAAGGAAAACAAAATAAAATAAAACAACAGATATTAAAAAGAGAAAAAAACTATTTTTTTATAGATCATGTACTGATCTTAAAAATCCAAAGGCATGTGGTAGAAACAACCAAAATTTAGTAAAATTTAGGAGTTTGGATGCAAGATAAACAAGATTACCAAAAATAATTTATAAAATAATTTTTAAAATTCCTATTTCCAGCAGCAACAAAAATGACAACATATCATGAAGTAATTCTTATGAAAACTGTGTGGCCCATATACACAAAGCTGCAAGACTTTAAGGAGAAATGTAAAAGAAACGCTGCACACAAGGAGAGAGAGAGACCACGTGGTGAGACTGAATGTTGCCAAGGTATAAATTCTTCTTAATTAACATGTGACTTGCTGCAATTTTAATAAAAATCCCAACCTGACTTTGACTAAACAATTGTAAGATTCACTTATGAACATAATATTTAAGAAATTTTAAAAGGGGAAGGATGCCGTATTTTATAAATCTATAAAATGTTACATAATGTTATACTTGTGCAAAAAAATAGCATTAGGGACAATAACCCAGAAAAACGATCCTATTATGTATCATATTCTAATGTATGATAAAGAACTCATCACTAGTCAATTCCTTGAAAAGTTAAGATATCCAATAAATGAGATTGGGACAATTGGCTAACAATTTAGAACACAATATGTTTACATAATTGCCTCATTCTATATACTAAAAGGCATTTCTGATTAATTAAAGGATATAATGCATATAAATAAAAATTAAAAGAAGATTTAGTTTAATTGCCTTCTTTTGAATGGAGTACAACTTTCTGTTCTCAGGAACAATAAAATAATTCTCAAAGGGAAAGACGGGCAGACAGATCCTGGCACAGTGCAGAAGCAGCACCCATTCTGATGGATTAGCATTCGTGCTATACTTGCTTACATTTTTAAAGTCACCCTTGCGGGCAATTATATGCCAATTAAAATTTCTGCAGAATAAAAACAACAACAAAAAAAATGATAGCCAGCAGACTAGGAAAAATAATTCAACAAATGTGAAAAACAGATAAGAAAAACATGAAGACTCCCGTAGATAAATCAGCAAAGGAAAGAAACAGAAAATTCACCAAAAACAGAAATGGCAATTAGCAAATTAATTGTGAGAAAATGTTGAACCTCAATGCACACTATGAGATGCTAGTTTTTGCTGATTAGTCACTTCATATGTGTGTATTTTTTTTTTTTTAACTAAAAAGCCAAATACTGGCAAGAATGAGGTGAAAGATACATCCTCTTATATTGCTAATGGAAATTTAAATTGCTAGTTTGGGGAAGGAGCATAGTAACTGAAGAAGAACTTTGAAATATTCATTTGTATACTTTGATCCAGGAATCCCACTTAGGGGAATCTATCCTATGTGAATAGTTCTAGATGTAGAAAATACCCTATGAATGAAGATATTAAATATTGTGGTACATATAATGGTAAAAAAATTAGAATAGTTCTTCAACTTTAGAAGAACTATGTAACAGATTGAAGTATATCCGTACAAAAATAAATGTTGAAATCCTAATCCCCAGCACCACTGTATAGCACCTTATTTGAAAACTGGGTCTTTGCAGATATACTTAAGTTAAGATGAGGTCATAATGGATTAAAGTGCAATATGACTGGTGTGCTTATGAGAAGAGAAGATACACAGAGACCCACAGGGAGAGTGCCACATGAGGACGCAAGCAGGGACTGGGATGACAAATCTACAAACCACGTAATACCAAGGATTGGCAGCAAGTCCAGAAGCTAGGACAGAGGCCTGGATAAACTTCTCCCCTAGAGCCTTCAGAGAGAGCATGGCTCTGCTGACATCTTGACCTGGGACTTTTAGCCCCTATACCTGTGAGAGAATAAACTTCTGCTGTTTTAAGCCACCCAGTTTATGGTAATTTGTTACCACCGCGCTAGGAAACTAATACAAACAGTAGCATGTTTGTTAGCTGAGAAACGTTTTCCCAATGAAATATGCAGCCACTGAAAATAACTAATTAATGACTTAGAAAAGGATTACAATATATTATAAGCAAACAGGCAGGGTACAAAGTATATGATGTAAAATAATTCACTGGTGCATAGAAAAAAGACTGGAAGGAATTTCAACAGAATGTTAGAAATGGTTGCATTTGCATAGTGAAACAGTATGTTTTCTACTTCTCTAGAGTCCCCAATTTTCTTTAATGAAAATACATTCATAATTAATTATCGTAGTTAGTTGAGACTAATCAAGGTTCACTGTAGGACTGGGGGTGGTCTGCCTCTTATAAGGTCCTTGTCCCTAAAGTTGACAGACCTGAACAAAGTTGGGCTTCTATTAACAAGGAAGAGGGTAGGACATTAGGAAGGCAACTAAAAATGTCTTATACCATGTCTCAGTCTGTTCAGGCTGCTATGACAAAATACCATAGACTGGGTGGCTATAAACAATGGAAATTTATTTCTCACAATCCTGGAGACTGAGAAGTACAAATTCAAAGCTCCAGCAGATTAGGTATCTTGTTCACATATGGTGTCTTTTCACTGTCACCTCACATGGTGGAAGGGGCCTCTTTTACAAGGGCACTAATTCTGTTTATGAGGGATCCACCCTCATGACCTAATCTCCTCCAAAGGCCCTACCTACTAATGCCATCACCTTGGAGGTTGAGATCTTAACATATGAATTTTGTGGAAACACAAACATTCAGTCCATTGCATGTCATGTCCTTGGTTACACCAACATTTAATAGAAACTGTGAAGAGGGAGACAATAAAGGAATAGTAGTTAATGGGGAGAAGGAAGAGTGTATTTCCTGCAGAGTGGGTGTTGCTTCTGAGATGACCATTAATCCACTGGTAAAACTCAACATTTAGTATGACACAAATTGATCACCTAAGAGCCAATCTTAGGATAATGGATAACTTTCACTATTTTTGTGAAACCAAACACTAGAAAATTCCCTGCAGCTCTTCCTTTTATAGCTATGTATGATTTACTAACTCAATCACAAAATCCAGAGGTGTATGTTCACAATTCAGTTGAGTGTACCCTGATATATTTGTTTATTCAAAGAGGAACTAATTCATATGTCTTGAAAACCTACCATATACTCAATATCGAGTTAGGGATTTGAGATACAGCACTGAACAAATATGTCACAATTGTGACTTTCAGATATCCTCCAGTCACACTGGAGAAACAGACACAAAACAAAGCATGACACATGTATATAATTATAATTGTGATTAAGTGACACAAAGGATACCACGAGAGTGGCTAATGAAGAAAACTATTCTAGCCTGGGAAGACAAGGAAGTGATCTTTAAGATGACACATTTAAGATGAGGTTAAGCTGATTCCTCAAGAGAAAGGAGGAATTTGCCAAGCAAATTGGAGAAGAGGAGTTATATGAGTGTTCCAAATTGAGGCAAAGATTTCAAATCTAGAAACATCCTGGTTGATTTTAGGGGCTAAACAAAGGCCAGTGTAATGGCATGTGATAAGCAACATGGAAAGTGGTGAGAGATGAAGCAGGCTGTGAACACAGAGCCCTACAGACAATGTGACAGACCTGGGGCTTAATCCTGACTTGCAACAGAAAGCCACTGCAGTGTTTTTAAAAGAAAAGAGAGTGATTTATGCTTTCAATACTTCACTTTGGCTCCAATGCAGGAAAAAAAAAAATAGTGGAGGAGCAGAAGAGATGAGAGGAGACCAGGGAGAGGAGATGGCAGGAGTTCAGGTCAGTGAGAATGACAGCTTACAACAAGGAGAGGGGGTACAAAGAACAGACTTGAAGTATTTAGATATAACTGAGCAGATCTGGTTGCATAGGAACACATTAGGACACATTGGGCTACGTGATCTACTGAAGTTCCATTTTGATATAGTCATTCATGCATTCAACCAGCATTCACTCACTATGGGCAAATCCTGCATCCAAATTCACCAGTTTGTTACTCAGCTGCACGCACACTTCAGTTGAGTGCTTCTACTAAATTTTCTATTCCAAGTTACATTTTTTATTTTTTAAATCTCTAATTGTGTTTGTTACCCACTTAGCATTTCTTCATAACATCCTTTTTAAAAAATTGCTGCATTCCTCTATTTTATCTCTCTAATACATTTTAAAGTGTTATTCTGGCTATTCTTGATTGTTCACTTTATTTTCTCATATATACATTCTTATAGTCTTCAAATTTGTGGTCTTTTTCATAATCTTGGCCTTCGTCAGATATTCAGTGAGTCTTACTTCTCCCTTAGTGAACTGGATGACAACCTTCACTCACAGCTATGATTTCCAGCAGCGTTACATCATTGTTCAGCAAGTATTTGTTCCCCCCTACATATTTATTCCTCCAAGAAATGAATCTACACCTTGAACCATTGATGACAGGCTTGCCATGTGACTTGCCTGAGCCAATGAGGTGGTAGTGTGGCTGGTAATATGAGCAGTGACTGGCTTGCATGGTTAATCTTGCCTTCTTAGCCTTTTGCCATCCTCATGAGAAAACATGCTCTGCACAGCTGCTGGTCCCAGGAGAATGAGAAACCTGAGGAAAAGGTCTGAACCAAACCTGTGACCTGGAGCCAAAAAAAACCTGAGGCCAGCTTAGACCAGGTAGATGTTCACCAACTCAGATCCAGTCACTTGAAACAATACCACCCAGCTGACCCTCAGATTCATGAGTGAGAAATAAATGTTAATTACTGTACCCATTGATTTTTTGTGGTGTTTGTTACACAGCAATAGCTGACTGACACACAGCCTATCCTTTCTTCTAAAAATTGTTTATAGCTTCTGTCTATGAAGAGTTTTCTCTCATTTTCAAGTACTACTATGCTTTATTTTTGTATTATTTAAAAAATACACCTATTTATCAGCTTAATTCTTTTTTTATTACTCCTAAGTGTTTGATGTGGAAGGGACATATTTCAAACTGTTCTCAGGCTACCATCTTGAAATGAGAACTATAAGCATGACACTGAAACAGTCATAAGATTATTCTAACCAGTTGTATTAGTCCATTTTCTGTGGCTAGTAATGGAATACCTGAAACTGGATCATTTACAAAAAAAGCCTATTTATTTCTTACAGTTTTGGAGGTTGATGAATCCAAAGTCCAGGGAACACATCTGCTGAGGGTCTTCTTGGTGGGGACTCTGTACAGAGTCCTACAGTGATGCATGGTATCACACGGCGAGAGCTGAGGAAGAGCTTGTCCAAGCTTGTTCATGTGCTATACTTACAAAGTCCAGATATTCAAATTAGAGTACTAGTTTAATCAGAAAAGCTCTAGGAATTTTTCAGAGGGCCAGAGAATGACACTTGGAGTCTACAAATCTGGGAATAACTTCCAATTACAACAAGGGCTCTCCAGTGGTGCCCTTACCATTGCCACTTCTGGGCACAGGTGCCTCAGATCATGCCTCTGATGCTGGATGACACACTGAAACCTTTGTCACAGTCACTTCTGGGTGCTGATGAGCCCGTCACTGGTTAGTATGATCCTGCCCAGCTCCTGGATCTCCTTTACTCTAGCTTCTGAATTGAAGTCTCACATGGTAGCATCTGATCTCTAGAGCCTATGTCACATTCTAGCAAGGAAAGTTGAGAAGGTGAGTTTCTGGCTTCCACCTTGTGGAGAAGTGAACCCATAATATGGGGAAGTCCACAAACATGGAAAGGCAGCCCCCAAAATTGACAAGGATGCCTTACAGTCACTCCTTGGTTATATCGGAGATGAAAATAATAATAATAATAATAATAAGTCTATACTCTCAATTACAGTTAATTGAAATAATACAAATGAATGCCTTTGGTAGAGCATCTGTCACATGGCAGGCACTCAACAAATAATAAATCAGCCAATCAGTCAATAAAATCACAAACTACTGCTGTAAGATGAAGCACAATGATCTCTTTGTTCTAGACCTTTAATCTTGCCTTTAATTCTCCAACAAATCACTTTGTTTTTCTGTTCACACTTCTATCTTTTACTTTATCACCTCTAATCTGCTGGTGCAATGATTTCATATTTTTGTACATGCCTATCAGAGTCTTGCCAGCTGTACCTACTTGAGCTTTACCATCTCCTAGTCCACTGGGTGACTGTCTCTCCTGAGTAAAGGTCATTCTAGGTAGGTCATTCTGGATCAAAAATTTAAAAAGAGAGAAACATCAGTGGACCAGTGATCCTCAAAATTATAATTTGAGACAGAAAGGGAGAAAAAGGTTCTAGCATACCAAAATTGATATATGATTAAGAGTTTCTCGTCCCCTTCCTGTCTTCTTGAGCTATTGAAATTCCACATGTGAAGTAAGATATGGAGAAAAGCAGATGTGAATGAATGAATTTGCTGTGAAAAACAAGAAAAAGAGCATGTAACTTTCTAATTTTGCTCATAGAAAAATACATTTTACACTTTACGCTTTTTGGTAGATTGGGCAATGTGAGTTAACCCACACTTTCCAACATTTTTAAATAAGCATTTATTGAACACGGGTCATGCGCCAGACCAGTCGGGTGCTGGGACGGAGTGATAAGAAAAACCACAGGCTGCCTGTCCGATCTGCTGCCTGTGAACCAGCTCTCCCATCAGGCGATCAAATAAAACCAAAACACCCTTTTATCCAGGAAAACAAATCAATATCACTCTGAAAGAAAGGAAGGGATCAGGAAGGAAGGAAGGGAAAGACAGAGAGAATCTTAGCCTGGATCCTTCTGAATGCAAAGTCTGAGAACAATCAATGATTTGTGTGTGAGAAGATTATTTGGAAGTGTGAGCTCAGGAGTCAGAAGTGAGTGAAGGGGAGGGGAAAGAGGAAAGGAAAGGAAGAGAGCCATCTTTCTTTCATCTCTCTCCTTCCTTCCTCCCTTCCTTCCTTCCTTCCTTCCTTCCTTCCTTCCTTCCTTCCTTCCTTCCTTCCTTCCTTCCTTCCTTCCTTCCTTCCTTCCTTCCTTCCTTCCTTCCTTCCTTCCTTCCTTCCTCCCTTCCTTGCTTCCTTCCTTCCTTCCTTCCTTTCACTTTTCAAGAGCCTTCTCAGTGAGATCAAGTGTTCAGTCACTTGTGGCAGTCAATGGAATATGGAGGGAAGGAAGAAAGGAGCAAGGTGTGGAAGGAGGAAGAAATACAAGATCCGAACAATTGTGACTTTTGAATCAGAAGCACCACTCAAAGATTTCTAGTTCTCCTACGCTTGTTCATTAAAGCTTACCTTTACTGATGATCCCACTTGATCTTCAGAACAACCCTAGGAAGTGGGTGTTGTTTTTATTGTAGTATTGTGCTTAAAAGTGTGGGCTCTGGAGTCAGACAGCTAGTTATGAAATACTGGTTCTGTAACTTACGAGCTATGTGATCTTGAGCAAATTATTTAACATTTTTATGCCTAAGTCTTCTCATCTGTAAAATGGACACAATAAATACCTGATGGTTGCGAGAATTGAATGGGTTGGTATTTGTCAAGTATTAGAATGGGTCTGGCATTAGTAAGTTAACTTTTATAAATGCCTGTTCTTTCTAATGCTCTTAACTGTAGACAGATTTCAAATGCCTTCTGGTCCATAAAATAGTAAAAGCCCCCACATTAGCAGAATTACTTTGAAATTCACACACACTAAGATCCTCAAACAGCAACAGCCCTAAGCAAGGCTATGGGGGTGCCAAACAAGCAGGACCCAGCCGGAGTGTTGGGAAGGGAGGGTGGGGCTCAGCTGGGAAAGTGTGTTTTGCGCAAATACACATTTCACTGATCAACAGTTTCTTGCAGATGTCCCCCCTGAATCATTTCTGTAAAACACAAAATCTCCACTCCAGGCAGGGTGCCAGGTTTCCCTCCTCTGTACCCGATGAGAGAGCGTTCCCTTCTCCCTGGCCATTTGCAGGGAAAGTGAAGCCAAGATCCTGTTTTAGTCCAAATGCTCAACATTTATGGAAACATTTGGATAGTTTACAGAGGACAACCCTCGTCTTTCACTAAAACTGAGAGATTGTAGAAACTCAGGGGGGTTCTCTTTGTTGCTTCCCACCCCAATTCTTTGTAGACTGGCAAAGAAGTTTCCTCTCCCCCACTCCTCAGCTCCCCACTGATTCTACAATATCTGGGAGGCCATCACCATTTAAACAAAAGAAACACTGGTCCCCATCTAAAGCCACAGAGGTCCTATTTAGCACAGTCAGGAATAGAGAGTCATTTAGAGAGCAAGTGCATAGTATGTAATGTGGGGAGCAGAATCTCAGCTGACTATGAAGCCTTCAGCCTTGAAGGCAGAAAGGGGCCGGGGAGACAGTGAGCGGGGGAGGTGGGAGAGCATATTAGCCATTTTTCTAGCTCGGGAGGTTTATCAAATACTGGCAGAAAGCAATCATTGCAAATGTGTATGCATTTATTTGTTTATTGGGTTGGATGTTTCCACGCATTGCTTCTCCGCTCTGGGCGCATCTGGAAGAATCGCAGAAAATGAGACTTGACTCCTAGATTGCGTTTACAGCTTAAATTACTATCAGACCCCATAAACACAAGTTATCTATTACAGTCTCACTGTTCTCACACCCACCCTCGGATCCCGATACCAATGCTGTTTATATTGCCGAATCCTAAAATCAAAATGGGCTTGTACTTCTTAGCGTTGCATCAAGGCTAGGCGAGGCTCGCTTTCTGTCTCATTGCTGCTTGTAAATGTCCATCTGAAGCTCACACTCGAGCAAACACATGCTCACAGGCCCGGGAGTAGCCTGGCCACGTTTCTCAGCCAAAGAATTTCCCTCCTCTTTTTTCAAAAGCCATTCAAGCTTTCTAAGAATTGTGAAGAATTTTCTAGATAAAGTCCCTAAGAACCACAGACCTCTCCCATGATCCCACCCACGTCACGACTGGTTTCCTCATTTGTCAAGGTCTGTTTTCCTGATCTTTTCACTTCTTTATATTGATCCAAACAAGCTTTTTTTTCCTTTTCCAATGGAACTTGTCTGCCTTTTGTGTTCCCTTGAATGTAAGAGCTGGGAGATCATCCTTCAGAGTCCAGCCTCTTATTTCTCAGGCAAGACAATGAAGCCAAGAGGAAAACAAAGGGATTTGTCTGCTCCTGGACAACTGTTAGAGTAGTTATTGGATTTTGACCCTGTAGGGCATGACACCAACGAGGACAGAGGTACATCTTATATCCAATCTGCAAGTCTCTCCACCACCTTGGAAGAAAAGGGCAGTTGACAACTTTTCAGATGAACACATCCAGCACGTGTGCTAGTTATGGAATATAATAGTCTCAAGTTACCAGTGTGGGTTAGTGGGGTCAGTCACTGGCTGGGGACATGCATAAAAATCCACCTCTGCCTCTAATGGCCCTGGGAGATCTACTTATGCTCTCCATGCTTCTGCTGTCTTGGTCTTCTCATCTATAAAATATGGATATTGATAGAGGATTCATAAAGTTGTTGTAATATTAAACAAGATCCTGCATTAAAATGGTAATAAAATCAGTGCTATTTATTTATTATGACAAGTGTCTTCAGATCCATTCTACCACAGAAAAACACCGAATCTTAGAGAAGTTAAATAACTTGCCTAGGTGACACAGATACTAAGCAGCAGAGGCAGGCTTCAAACCTCCATCTGGTGATGGTAGTGACTATCCTTCCCTGCTCTTTAATGGGGATTAACATGCTCCCGCCCTGCCCAAGTCCCTAGGCCACAACATATAAGGGTCTTGTCATCTGCTTCTGTTCTGAGTGCCCAAGCAACATATACTGAGCACCTACAGTTCCACCTGTTGGCTTCAGCCATTTATTACCTTGTGAAAAAACCCTGTAAATTTTACAAACACCACAGAGATGTGAAATGTGTTATCACCAATGATCCTATTTCAAAGGGGCAAGGACATGTCAACACCTGGAATTTAGGATGTAACTTGTCATATCATTGGAGCCCATTTAATTTATGCCAGAGTAATCAGCATGTTCAATTGTGATCATGGAGCAGTCAGGCAAACCTTAAATTTAAAACAGCTGAATTTACATTGGGATTTTTTTTTTTTCCTCCCCACTCAGCCAAAGGTAATCTGCTGCCAAGTGCTCAACAAATGTCATCTAGGAGCTAGCTGGGCTCATTAGTCTCCTAGGTAGTTGTATGATCATATGGCCTTGTGACACCATTTCCCCACTTCTTCCCCCTTCTTCAATTCCATTTCATTTTTCTGAGTTACCATTTTCACAAAGCATTGAGCTGGACTCTGTGTAGAGTGCAGAGATGAGCATGAAGAGATCTGTGCACTCCAAGCACTTAGATGTTACCAAAGTGGATTCGACAAAAACGTAATTGGCCGTGTACTTACCCTAAGAGTTGTCCAGATAAAGTGATACAGAAGCTGACAGAACAAAGAAAAGGTAAAATGCATAAGGGGCAACCTCATGGAAGAGGTAATACTGAGATGGATCTAAGGGTTCACTTATCCAACTCTTCTTCCCAAAGGCACGAACTTGGGAGAGAAGTTCTATCATTAGCCATGTGCTGAGCCCAGAAACTGCTCTTCTAAACAAATCCATTCCCTCTTCCCCTCTGTTATTTATCTAGCACTGTAGGCAGACTCCATAGACAACTTCAAACAAGCACAGCAGTTCACTGTGTATTTTCCAAGGTCTAAATAGTTTAGTCATATATAGCATCACATTGAGGATACCAAGTGTGATGGTTAATTGCATGTGTCAACTTGACTCAGCCATGGGATGCCCAGATAGCTGATTAAACATTATTTCTAGGTGTGTCTGTGAGGGTGTTCTTAGAAGAGATTAGCATTTAAACTGGTAAACTGGTAGACTCAGTAAAGCGAACATTCCTTCCCAATGCAGGGGGCGTTGGGGGGACAGGGTGGGAGAGCATCATCCAATCTATCCAGGGCCTGAGTAGAACAAAACGGTATAGGAAGATCTAATTCACTCTCTGTCTTGCTGTTTGAGCTGGAACATTAATCTTCTCCTGCCCTTGGAGCTCCTGGTTCTCAGGCCTTCAGACTCAGACTTGAATCTACACCATGGGCTCTCTAACTCTCAGGCTTTGAAATTATACCATCAGCCTTCCTGGGTCTACAGTTTGCAGACAGCAGATCATGGGATTTTTGTGGCCCAAATCGAGTGAGCCAATACCTTAAATCTCTTTCTAGATTAGATGTAGAGATAGAGATAGAGAGATGTGTAGATAGACTTATCCTATCGGTTCTGCTTCTCCACAGAATCCTAACACATCAACTATTCTGTGTAAATGCACTCCTTAGGAAAAATACTTCTCCCTTTCCTCAAAAGCAGAGTTGAGATATGGATGCACCCAATTTACATTCATTAGCAGAATAGTGAACACCACAGCAGACAGCCAATCTACTGGTCGGTGGCCAGCTCAACCTGTTTTTTTTTTGTTGTTGTTGTTGTTGTTCCTTTACCTTCTTGATACAATGCACTGGGAGCACTGGCCAGCCCAAGCTCAGCTCCATGGCCTTCTGCGCCAGCCCAGGACACAACCAAGAGCAGAAAGGCCTGGCACAGGCCGCCACATGCTTGCTCTCAGGCTTTGCATGCTCTTCTGTCTGTCCAAAGTAGACATGGCTCTTTCTTCAAATTGGAGTGGGCAGAGCTGAGTCTCAGATTTGTGCTTTGCATGGGCAAGTAGACAGAGCAGGCTCTTGAGCTCACTTTGAGAACAGCGTATCAGACTGACCAAACTTAAGGAAAAGCGCTATCTGCTCTTCTAATGCCCAGCCTCTCCAATTGTGCTGTGGATGTGTTCACTCCTCATTTACTCAGACTACACTCCTGCAGTTACCTCCTCCCCTCATGAGCAGAGAAGCTGGCTGTCCTCCTGCTGAGAGCATAGTCGATGTCAGAGAATGCCATTTCAGACCTTGATAGAAGTGCCTCCCAAATGGTTTATGCTCTTTGCTGTATTCACGCACACCACCTGCACCATTATTTTCTTAACATATTTTAATTGGCCATAATAGAGTCGCTTTTGAAGTTCAGCATGGTCCTAAACAATAATAACTATGTAATCATTGTTTGATGCTCCAATTCTATATTTTAATACACATTGAAATAAAGACATGACTGTTAAATTTAAAAAAGGTAATTGTGCCTCTATCACTTACAATCATCCAGTTACCACCAGGGATGTGTGTGGACCACACTTAGGGAATTGCCTTCTGATGCTGCAGTTCTATGATGATCATGGAAGAGGTTTGAATCTGCAAAAGGGAAAGGAGGAGGAAAACACAGCTTAGTCAGATAGATGCAATTAAAAAATGCAAGAGAACAGCAGGAGGCATAAATTCAAAGGTTTTTAAATACAGATAAGAGCCAAGCTGATCCCTAGAGAGGGAAATGTGTCCATTCTAGGCCTGCTTTCTCACAGCCAGTGAGTAGATTTCTGTTTGTATTTGGGAAGAAATATTGTTTTTTCTCAAGTGAAAAAAGAAAAAAAAAAGGATTTTACATGACTCTTCTGTTTCAACTAGATGGAGATGGCATTCTCCTTTAATTTCCATGCACATGTTTTTATGTGTAGTTTTAGGTTGTCAGCTGAGAGATATGGCAGCATTGTGTTGTATATACCGGAATGTGTATAGGTGGCATAGTTTTTCATGCGACCTAAATCAACTCATAAAAAATAGCCATAGAGCAGAAGGAGAAATACCCCATGTCCTCACTTATAGGTGGGAGCTGAATAAATAAATAAATAAACAAACAATAAAGAAAGAGAGAGAGAGAGAAAGAAACAGCAATCACAATAACATGTTGAACTTTTAGAAGGAGAGAAAAGAACCTGGTTACCAGAAGTGGAAAGGAGGAAGGGGTGGAGGGGTGGGGGTTCATGAGAAATGAATGAGAAACTGGTTAACAACACAAAGAATGATAACATCTTGTAATGATGAATAAGCTAACTATCGTGATTTGACCATCATATATTGTACACAACTACTGATAGTCAGCTTTGTGCCCCGCAAATATATATAATCATTTATGCTCAATTAAAAAGAAAAATAAATTAATAAATTAAAGAAAAAGAAAAAGCCATGGAATACTGTGCTATAATTAGTTAAACTCCAAACTCTATCTTTTGTGTGTAGGGGGGAACCAAAATCTTAACTGAAGCTTTCAAAATTTGCTTAGCATAATCATTTAAATCAGAAATGGTATTTCTCGAAGTATTGTGTCAGAACATCTATCTTCCCATGACAGGAGTATCTGGGTCGTAGGTCCTGGTGTTTTCCAGACAGTAAATGAAGGATTAGCTCTGGGGCAATATTTATTTTCAGTTATCCAACTCTGCTTTTTTTTTTTTTCTTTCCTTTTTGTCTTTTTTACTGACCGGTAACGGGATTGCAACCCTCAGTGTCACGCCCGCACCGCGCTCAGCCAGTGAGCGGGAACCGGTCTCCACATGGGATCCGAACCCTCAGCGGGAGCGCCGCCGCACTCTCAAGCGGCGCACTCTCCAGTGCACCACCGGGCCGGCCCCCAACTCTGCTTTTGAATTCCTTTTTCTTCTTTTGAAATACGGTCTGACCTCATGACATGCGTCACACATTCCCAAGGATGCTGGAAACTCTCTCCACCACCTTAGAAAGTATTTACAGTAAAGGCTCTGACATCATTTACCCCAAGAACAACGCTTGCCAGGGTTCCTGCTCCTAGACACATGTACGGGCTCTGCCCTCACGAAAAGAGGGAGCGAGCAGACGAGAGTTATGGTATTTTGGAAAGAGTGTAATCTTTGGAGTAGAGCGAGCTGAGTTCAAATCCCAAGTTAGACACTGTGACCTTTGTCTTAGGGGAAGCAAACTTTCCTCCCAAGCAGAGCCAGTGTACATATGCTCTGGTAGTTATCCAAATACTTTTGTACTTACAAACAGCCTCTGTCCCTTAGTGCACCTCCCCATTGCCCCAGCTACCCTGACCCCTTCCTGGGGAACTCCAGGACCTCAGCCAAAGGACTAGGGTACTTCTATCAGTTCATGTAAAAATAGAATTAAAAGATAATATGAATCTTCCCATGAACTTTTTGAAGTACCCTTATACTATTAAATGGTCTCTGCCTGTGCTTTTCTGATTATTAAATATTTTGAATATCCTCTGTGTCCTAATCTATAAAATGGGGTAACAATGCTAACCTCCGGGACTATTATGGTGATTAAACAAAAATAATAAAATTGCCTGACATTTAGCAAATGACCAACAGATGCTAATTGTCTTTGCTCTTCCTGTGAAAGTGGTTCAGACTTAAATCAGAGAGAACTCCATCATTTTGAATACGTGTCCTCAAGCCCAGGACTCAAAAGATATCCCCCCCCCCAACACACACACACACACACGCATGCACACTATAGGGGTCTTGTCCCAACAATTTTGTAGCCCAAAGATCAGAGGACCCTGCTAATGTCACAGTCCTTAACATTAGGCAAACATGGTGATATTCTTGAAAATACAGAGTCCATGTTACCAAAGTCTTACCCTCTCTTGTGCTTCCCTCCCTGCCTCCAAACTCCAAACTCCTTTCACGGCTGCCAGATCGATTCCACAGCATGTTTCAGTGAGCTGATGAGGGCCGGAGGGAGCAGCCCTGGCTCTGCACTGGACTAATGAGGAGGGGAGCTGGGCTGCTGCGCACTGGGGAAAGCAAACTCCTCGTTCTTGTTCAAAATATGTGCGAAAAAAAGACCATTTTTGTTCAGTTGTGCAGTGAGCAGTTTTTTAATGTCCCCCAGTCATTTGGGCCCTAAAATATAAATCTGAGCTTATGCCTGACATGGATTTTTTCAGCCTACTTTAATTTCATAAATGTTCATCTTTGTCTTAAAGGGAAAATATAATATGTAGTTCATTGGAAAAGAATGTTGTCTTGATTGGCATAATTAAGACTTTTTCAGATGCATGATATAAAGACCAGAAGCCAGACGGAGCTTCTCCTTTCATATCGCCTCCCCAAACTGAAGATCTCTTATCCCAATCTGTATTTTTATTTTTATTTTTTAATTAAAAAAAAAGAACATAATCAGAGACAAAAAAATTTACTCATATTGCTATCATTAAATATCTCCATTCTCCCCAAACTCTAAGGTAAGTTGGTGTTTTCTGCATGTGTTGCAATAACACAGGTATTAAGGAGGATCCACTGGGTGACATAGTGGAGGCCTCTCTATTGCCAAGGGCCCGACATTGCCAGGATGCTGGAAGTGTGCTTTGAACTTTCTTGCACACCCACAGTTGCCACTGGGTTAGAAGGGGCTTTAATTGTTTTAAGAAAGCATGGTTTAGCTTTAATCAGTTAAAAAATATTGCTTATACCCATCACGGGTTGAATGGCATCCTCCAAAAAGACATGTTCAAGTCCTAAGCCCCAGCACCTACAAATGTGCCTTCATTTGTAAATAGGGTCTTTGCAGATGTAATCAAGCTAAGAAGAGGTGATGCTGGATAACAATAGCAAAAGTCCAATGACTAGTGTCCTTATGAGAAGACCAGGTGGAGATATGGAGAGACAGAGACACAGACACACAGGGAAGAAGGCATGTGAACGAAGGCAGAGACTGGAGCCAAGCTGCCACAAGTCCAGGGACGCCAAGGATCTCCAGCAGTGGTCAGGAGCCAGGGGAGGCAGGGAAGCATGCTTCTCTAGAGCTGTCGGAGGGAGCATGGCCCTCCCCAAACCTGGGCTTCAGACTTCTGGCCTCCAGAACTGTAAGAGAATACATTTCTGTTGTGTTAAGTCCCCAAGTTTGTGGTCATTTGTTACAATAGTCTTACGAAACAAATGCAGACCCCAATTCCTAGGATTCGGCAAGGGAAACAGAGGATAACGCTGCCCACCATTTTGTGGTAATAAAATCACGTGGCTGAGGCCCCTGAACAGGTTGAAGTAAATGCTGCCTTGGCAAGTCCCACATGAGGGAAAAGTGTGATTGTGCTGAGGTCTCCCTGCCCTCCCCTGACTCTGCTCTTGTTCCCACATCTTGTTCCCATTCTTTTTCCTCTCCTAGAACTTTCAAGTTACAGAGCCAGGAAGTGCCAATTTGCAACCTAAGCGCAAGTCTCTGCTCAGTCACCAATCGACTCTGCTTTCAAAGGGATCTACATGGCTCCGTGTGGCCACGTGACTCAGATCTGGCCAGTGGGGCATGAGTGTGAGTGATACTGGCATCTTCTAAGACTGGCTTAAAAGAAGGCAAATACTTCCACCTTAGTCTCTTTGCTGTCCTGATGCTTGGCAGGTGGGTACTAGATGAGCTATCTGGAACCATGTGGCAAGGACAGCACCCTAGAGACCACAGAGCAATGAGACAGAAGCTGCCTAGGCCCTGACAACTTTGCAGAACAGAACTGCCAGATCACCTTGAACTTTTAGATGAGAGAGAAAAAATCTTCCATTTTTCATTAAGCCACTGTCGTTGTGGGTGTCTGCCATAGGCAGCTGAGTTAATAGCTAGATCTCCCTAATACAAGATACAAGTGCCTTCAGAATAATACATCAGATCTTTTGACATTTGCATCCACTAGGGCTCATAACCTTAACTTGAGCAATTACTCAATGATTGAATCCCAGCCACTGATGAAAAATAGGTAGGAAAGTATGTAGAAGGGGCCTACTCACTCTCTCTAAATCACACTCTATGAGTAAGAATGATCAGTAATGTTCATTGAATGCTATATGTGCTAAGAATTGTTATAAGTGCTTATATACACTCCCTTTAATTCATACCCAAACCCCCTGAAATAGGTATAATTAAAATCCCAATTTTATAACAATTAAAACTGGGGAAAAAAAGATCAGATAACTTATCTAAAGTCATATAACTTGTAAACAGAGAAGTTTGAGCTTGGCCAACCCAATATCAAAGCCTACACCTTCAACCACTACTCCATACTGGGGCTGCACCAACTCGGATATCCAGCCCTCAGTGTAGAAGGATCTAACAGCTTCCATTTTCTCTCCAGTTTTATTGTTCCATAGATCCCCCAGTTAGAGGACTATCTTTAATATGCTTTATAGTTCATTATTTGTTGCAATATCTGTGGTTATTAGAAATAGGTAACTCAATAGCTTTAAATATCTAATATTTATAACAGAATACTGAGAAGAGCAAATAATTCTCTTTGGGAAAAGTGCTCTGGTCCAATAACACACGTGGTGAAACAAATTTTACAGATGTCCTTGATGAGTCACTGTTTCTTGTTTGTTTGTTTTTTATTGAAACGTAATTGATTGTACATATCTGTGCAATATCGTGTTAAATATCAATACCTGTGTGCAATATGTGATGCTCAGATAAGGATAATTAGCATATTTATCATTATATAATATAATCATTTCTTGTGGCCCTTTACCATTTCTCACTAACACTCCGTCCCCTTTCCCACCTCTGGTAACTTCAGTTCAGCAACAGAAATTTTAAATTAAAAAAAAAAAAAACTTATGAGGAACTTCCACTTTGGGGAAGATGGAGTAGATATATTTTCCTATTCCTCCTACTAAGGACTAAAAACCCTGGATGTTATGTATGTAATAAATATAAGAATACTATGAAGAGTGGAGAGAAGGCAGACCAGCCAGGACACTGAGGACCCAAGGAATGGCAGAGTGGTGAGTTCCCTTGGATTTCATTTTGCCTCATATATCCCAAACTGTTACTAAAGAAGCCAAAAACCCATAAATGCCAGCCAGCATGGGCAAAACAAAAGCCCCAACAGAAGCCCACTTCCTTTACCCAGAGAACCAGGAAAGGGGCAAGCTAGCAAGCCAGAAAACTTTCAGACAATAACAGTTTTTCTCCAGCCAAACTCGCAGAAAATTCTGTGACCCACTCACATTAGCAAAGGCCAGGTACAGACCTAGATTTCCACCCTCACCAGGATGTAATGAGGCTCCTCTGACTCCTTGCTGGAGGAGGGGGGATATCAGAGAAGGCTAAATAGGGAAATGGGACACTCATCCCTGCTGACAGTCAGGGCACCCCCACTTGGAAGTCACAGGGTGCCCCTCCCCCTCTACACCAAGATGGTGTCAGAGGAGGCTTAGAAGACAGAGCACGTCCAACACAGCCCAGTGGTAACAAGGCCAGCTCTCCACCTCCTGGCCTGGGGTTAGTGGAGGCTACGTGGAGAGAAGTAAGAAGTCATGTCCACCTTTCCCACCAGGGAGGAAGCAATGGAAGCTTAGTGGGGGAGCTGGAGTTCTCACCCCCACCCAGCAGTAAAGAGGACCCTCACCCGCTGGGTATCAATGGAGGCTGAGTGGGGAACCTGGACTTCTACTCACACCTGGCAGTAATGAGGTGGCACCCACCCTCCTCTTAGTCCAACAAGACAATGATGTTGTTCTTGGCACTCTTATTCAACACAGTGCTGAAAGTGTTAGCCAGTTCTGTAAGGCAAAAGGCAAAGGAAATAAAAGTCATACAAATGAGAAAGAAAGAAGTAAAACTGTTCTGATTTGCAGATCATCTACATAGAAAATCCCAAGGATTCTGCAAAAAAACTCCTAAAACTAAAAAGTTCCTTCAGCAAGATTACATGATATAAGATAAACATGTAAAAATGAATTACATTTCAATGTATTAGCAAAGAGCACTTGGACACTGAAACTTAAAAAACAATACCATTTACAATTGAAAAATAAAATGCAAAGGTTTAAGTCTAACAACATATGCACAGGGCTTGTATGCTAAAAACTACAAAATGCTGATGAAAGAAATTACAGATCAAAATAAATGGAGAGAAATGCTGTGTTCATGGATTGAAAAATAACACAATAAATATGTCAATTCTCCTCAAATTGATATACACATTTAATGCAATTCTCATCAAAACTCCAGTAAAAGTTTTTTGTGGGTATAGGCAAGTTCATTCTAAAATTTAAATGGAAAGGCAAAGGAATAAGAATAGCTAAAACCATTTTGCAAAAGAATATACCTGATTTCAGGACATATTATATAGCTATATTAGTTAAGATTGTGTGGTGTAGGTGAAGAAATAGACATGATAGATCAGTAGAACAGAATAAAAAACCCAGAAATAGTTTACAAATATATACCTGTGGAGTATACTAACATTCATAAAGCAAATGTATTGCAGAGGGGCCTAGCCTCCAAAGCCCTGTACTTTCAGGTATAACCTAAACATTTAAAATTACATATAGAAATGTTAAGCTTGCAAAAGACAGGAAACTTTCCCCAGGCTAAAGTCTGTGTTGTGGATATAGAATTGTAACACAGCAAAGTTGCTGGCTCTCAAGGACAGATGCCCTTGGAGCAGGTTAACCTACTGATGGATATGTTAAGGAAGTTACTTTATTGTTATGTAAAAATACTGAGGAAACTGCTGTAGGAAAACGCAGTATTTGCTAAGAACAAGCTTTTGTTGGTGGATTGACTTAACCTTTTGCAAATTGCATTATGGAATGTCACTTTGTTATTTCTCTGATGTTACCAGCCTCTATTGTTAAACTATACTTAGCCATAACTCCACCTATGTTCTTTTTCTGTAACTTTCTGGCCTGGAGAATAAATACTGAGACAAAACCCCAGTACAGTGTTAATTTCCCAAGGAGGAATGCCTCTCTCTTGAGAGTTCTGGGAAGTTAACCCCTTTGGGGTGTCTCACTGCTCAGAGGAGATGAGTTCTGAGTAATCCTTTGCATCTCCATCACCCAGGGAAAAGAGGTAGCAAATCTGTGTGAGGACAAAGAGAGTGCAACATATACACAACTGATTTTTGACAAAGGTACAAAAGCAATTTAATGAAGGAAATGTAATTTTCTCACAAATAATGTTGGAGCAATGGAACATCCACAGGTAAAACAATAAACCTCACATAAGTTTCCCACAGTTTCACACTGGATACAAGTATTAATTCAAAATTACACATTCAAATGTAAAACATCAAGGTATAAAACTTTTATAAAAAAAACAGAGGATCAAAGTCTTCAAGATCTAGGGCTAGGCAAAGAATTCTTAGACTTGACACCAAAAGCTGAGCCATAAAAGGAAAAATTGATAAATTGAATTTTATCAAAAGCAAAAGCTTGCACTCTGTGAAAGACCCTGTTAAAAGGATGAAAGATAAGCTACAGACTGGCAGAAAATATTTGCAAACTTGATATCTAATAAAAAACTAGTGCATTGAATATATTAATACCTCTCAAACTCAGCATTAAAAAAAGAGAAAAAAGCTAAACAATTTAATTAGAAAATGGGCAAAAGGCACAAGAAAATATTTTACTAAAGGGAATATACAGATGGGAAATATGCACATAAAAAGATGTTAACATCATTAGTCAAGTATAAATTAAAACCACAGTACGATATCATTACTGATCAGAATGACTAGAATCGAAAGTAGTTACAACACCAAATGCTGGCAAGAATGCAGAGAAATTGGATCACTCATACATTGCTAATGGAAATGTAAAATGGTACAGCCTTTTGGAAGAGTTGATAGTTTCTCACAAAACTAAACATGCAACTACCATATAACCCAGGAATTGCACCTCTGGACATTTATTATGGAGTAATGAAAATGTACATTTACACAAAGCCTATATACAGACAATCATAGCAAATTGATTTATAATAGCCCCAGACAGAAAACAACCCTGGGGCCCTTCGATGGGTAAATGGTTAAACAGACTATAGTCTACCTAATCCATTGAATACTACTCAGCAATAAAAAGGAATGAATTGAAGATACACACAACAACATCGATGAATTGCCAAGTACTATGCTGAGTAAAAGGATCCAGTTCCAAAAGTTTACATACCATATGGTTCTTCTTATATTACATCCTCAAATGACAAAATTACAGAAATGGTTAAGGAGGGAACGAAGGGATGTGGGTGTAAAAAGGCAGGAGGAGGGATGCTTGTTGTGATGGAACTGTTGTGTATTTTGACTGCATTGATATTAATATCTCAGTTGTGATATTTAGTAAAGTTTTGCAAGATGCTGCCATTGGGAGAAACTGGGTAAAGAGTATATGGGCTCTCTCTGTATTATTTCTTACAACTGCATGTAAATCTATAATTATCTCAAAATTTAACATTTAGCGTAAAAAATTAACTTGTGAATTTGTGAAAGAACTTTTCATATTTATCTACTTTCTTAATATGATGATTGTATTTTAACTTTCTTTTATAACCCAAAGCCTCCTTACACTGTCTTCTTTTTCTTTTTTTCCTCTATATTACTTATCATTTCTGGCATGGTAGGACATTATTTAATGCTTCATGTTTCCTGTTGACTATCTGTCTTCCCCCACTAGAATGAAAACACACCAGTGTAGGATCTTAAAGCGCCGCTTGGGAAGCGCGGCGGCACTCCCACCGAGAGTTCGGATCCCACATACAGACCGGCCGCTCACTGGCTGAGCGAGGAGCGGGGGCAACACCGAGGGTTGCGATCCCGTGGCCGGTCCCGGTCCGGTACGGGCGCAACACTGAGGGTTGCAATCCGTTGCCAGTCACGAAAAAAGACAAAAAGACAAAAAATAAATAAATAAATAAAATAAACTGCTTAATAATATATTCCAAGTACCTAGAATGAGACTCAGCACAAAATAAGGGGTCAAATAAATAGCTGTTGAACGAAGAGATGCATTATCTTGAATATCAGTGTTATTGGCCAGGGTTCTTCAGGGAAACAATCAATAGAACATATACATACGTATATAGAGAGAATGGGATTTATTTTTTAAAATTACCTCTGACAGTTATGGAGGCTGACAATTCCAAATTTTGTAGGATGAGCCAGCAGGCTGGAGACCCAGGAAAAACTCAGTGTAGCTCAAGTCCAAAGACCAACTGCTGAAGAATCCCCTCTTGCTCAGGGGATATCAGTCTTTTGTTCTATTTAGGCCTTTCATTGATTGGATGAGGCCCACCCACATCATGGACAGCTGTCTGCTTTACTTAAAATCTATTGATTTAAAAGTTAATCTCATCCAAAAAAACACTCAAAGAAACACTTAGAATACTGTTTGATCACAGATCTGGGCACTGTGATCCAGCCAAGTTGACACATAAAATTAACAATCACAATCAGTTATTGTTCTAGGCTGAAATATAGCATGATCCTCAGAGCCTGTATGTAGGGTAATTCACACTTCACTTAATGGTCACAAGCTATAGTGCTTTTTACTGTGAGCAATTTATGTCTCCTTATTTACCAGCAGGCTAGAAACAACCATGTTTTGCAGTGGTGCTTAGAGCAACCTCTGAATTTTCTGCTTTTAATATTCATGGATTTGGAAATGAGTTAGACAAGTTTTTTACATCAATGCAAAGAGAAAAAATAGACAGGTTCTGAGAGAGGCCTAAAGATGCTCACCTATGAATAAAGTGCATACAATTTAGTGCATAGACTTGACTTGGAGCTCAGGCTGTTTCCCTGATATCTGGGGTCTCAGCTGTGATCCTAATGATTAAGCTCTCCTTGCAAAAAGAAGCTGAAGCTAGAAATGCAGAGGCAAATTTAAAGCTCCCTGTTTAGAACCAGGTCATGGGTTTAGTTTTGATTTTCACAGAAGTATATACCCTGAGACAAGGACTTAGGAATAGGTAGTTTGTCTGGAAGGCGATTCAACAAATCCCAAGTGAGGAACTGTGGAAACTGAGACAGGGAAGGGAAAAGAGCCAGGAAGGAGTGCATTAGCAAGAGGATAGACACATTGGGCAGCTGGGGCTCAATGCCACTGCTGACCCACGGAGGAAATATATGGAACACCCTTCAGCATTATCCCATGGGGGACAAGGGTTTTGGGGTAATTATCCACTATCTTTGCCCTTCACTAGTTTCCTTACTTTCAGGCTGAGTCTGATTCCTGCAGAGCAAACTCCTGAGATGCTGAGAAAATTTTCAGATGGAGAAGATGAGAGATATGCTACTTGAAGTGGGAAGTTGTCAGCATGCTGGAAAGTCCCCTGGGACTGCTAGTTAACTCAGGTGGGGCAGGAGGCCAGGTAGGAAAACAAAAATACTTCCAGATGGCTTTCTGTAAGTCATTCAGGATGCCAAGGCAAAGAGACCAAATTGGTTTTTCCATTTCTAAGGAAAGAGATTCTCATCAGATATCATCTCAATTTGTCCTGTGGTTTGTGTTCTGAATTTATAAAGTCCATTATCTTATATCAAGTTTCCTGGAGTGAACATGGAATAAAGTAGAAATAAACTATTCAGGTCAGGCCACATTAATTAGAACAGAAGGTTCAGGTGGAAGGTAAATTTGGTAGAAATTTGAGGCCAGATTTTGAAAGGCTTTGTAATCCAGGCAGAACTTCCCAATTCAGTTAAATTTGAATTTTTTTTTTTTTTTTTTAGCAGAATTAATAAGACCTTTGACAATGATGTGTCTAACAAGCCATTTAGGGCCATCCGGTCCTCTAGGTGCTTCCTGAAACAAGTTTGTGAAATATATTTTTAAAAACACTTCTAGCGGGCCGGCCCGGTGGCGCACTGGATAAGTCTGCTGTACGGCCAAGGCGGATGTCCCGAGGGTTCAGATCCCACATACAGACCAGTTCCCGCTCACTGGCTGAGCGAGGCGCGGGAGCAGCACCGAGGGTTGCAATCCCGTTGCCGGTCCCCGGTCCGGTACGGGGGCAACACTGAGGGTTGCGATCTGTTGCCGGACACGGAAAAAGACAAAAAAAATAAATAAATAAATAAAATAAAAAAATAAAAACACTTCTAGCTTTAATACATACCGAGAAGAGCTTGTGGATTGCAGAATAGTTTAACAAGAGAAAAATGAACATAAACAGAAATGGAAATATGACACACAAGGTAAAACAAAGAAAATCTGACTGGTGCACTTTCCAAGGCACTGGGTTCTCCAGTGGAGGAAAGGAAAGGCGTGCTAACCAAGTGTCTGCTATGTGCAAACACTGTGCTAGGCATTTTATAACCATTGGCTTATTTGTTCCTCAGAACAGCCCTATGCAATAAGAACTGCTCTTTCCACTTAACAGATAAAACAACCAAGGCTCAGTAAAGATCATACAGCAAGACCGGGTCAGCATTTGCATCCTGCTCATTCCACCTCCAACTTCCATGTGCTTTCCTTGGGTTTCTCACTCCTGGCTGCACACCAGAATAATTTTTATCAAAATAAGTAGACCTACTGAATCACAACCTCTGGGAATGGGTCCAGAGATTTCTTTCTTTTTTTTTTTAATTTTATTTTATTTTGTCAATATACAACGTGGTTGATTATTGTGGCCCATTACCGAAACCTCCCTCCCCCCTCACTCTCCCCCCTCCCTCCCAACAACCTCATATGTGTTTGCTTGTCATATCAACTTCAAGAAATTGTAATTGTTGTGTCTTCTCCAGAGATTTCTATTGTAAATGTTCCCCAGGTAATTCTAATCAGTCATACTGGGAAACTTCTGTTCACGATATCATTTTTTTGTTTGTTTGTTTTTGCAGCTGGCCAGTAAGGGAATACAGAACCTTGCCCTTTTTTCTCTTGATATTTCTAGTTACGGAGATGAAATTGAAAAAAGACTTTAGAAAGAGCCAATTTAAAATCAGTCAACATTAGAGGGGCACCTAGTTTCTGCAACAAGAAAGCATGCTCTGATGCAGGAATTGGCAAGCACATTCTACAAAAGGCAAGAAAATAAATACTTTGGTCCCTGTCACAACTACTCAACTCTGCCATCTATAAAAGCAGCCATATGTCAAAGAATGGGAGCAGCTGTGTTCCAATAAAACTTTATTTACAAAAACAGGCAATGGACTGAGTTTGGCCCATGGGCCATAGTTTGCTGACCCATGCTCTAATGACAGGTGCTTTTTGGAGGTGGCCCAGGCAAATGGACATCCTCTGATGCCAGCATACCACTCCATGGGAAATTTTTCTTTATTCATGGTCATGGTCACAAGATCAAGTTTATATTTATGGATTTGAATATACTACAACACAGATAATCTGGCTTTTCTGGTTGACGATGTTTGATGTGGATCATGCACAATCAAATAGGACATAGTATAAACCATGGCAACTGTTCATTGAGTGAATCGGCTATGACGGAGTCAAAGAAGATTCTCAGACTCTTGCTTCAGAGGCACCAGAGCTTCATGGGAAAAATTCTACTTAGTTCAAGCCATAAGAAACTTCATGATTTGGAGGATTGAGTAGGTTAAAAAAAAAAAGACTATTCTTCTCAGCTCTGGATTACCATGAACAAACAATTAATCCTTGTATGTCTTATTTTTCTCATTGGTAAAATGAGGGATCAATCTGATTTATTCAATCCTTTTCCTGATGGCCCTAGCACAGTGAATACTAAACAGCAGACTTTAAGACTTCACTACAGGTCAGGGAGGGACAAAGGGAAATCCACACAGAGAGTCACATGGATCTAGATAATCCATCTCACAGGAAATAGTTTCCTCATCTTCAGCTTTATTTCTGTTATAGCAGCCTTTCCATTCAATACATCCATTTTCCAAAAGAGCATTCATAAACACTGAGACTTCTCAAGTCTGGGTAAGAAGAGAAAGGAAAAGAGAATGTCAGAGTGAGGTGACCAAAGACCCACTCTCACAGTGTATGTTTCTGCTTGACAATCTAGAGCTAATTTTCCAGATGATAGGATTGTTCCTGCCACCAAGTTCCAGTAGGAGAGATTAAAATATAATACTGCAATACTATATTATAGAGTAATACATATAGTATAATATTATATACTATTATATGCATACACACACATATATAATATATAATTGTATAATCAAATTAGTCCTAAGTGGAGCTACCAACTCCTTTGAGCCTGGCCAGTCTGAGAAGAAAACCTTGAGGCATCTTCTATCCCAGAGTATGCGATTCTAGGATCCACACAGTGGGTGACGCTGACAAGATCAACAAGGGCTAATTTGTTGGAAGGTCGAAAGCCCTGGTTTCCTTTTGTCTGTGTTACCTAAAAGACAGGAGGGCACACCCAGAAACGTGACTTTTGTAAATCTGTCCTGAGAAAGGGTGTTCTAAACATCTTCAATTTCCTTTCAAAATGCTTATCTCTAGAACCACTACCCATTAATTTATTTGAACTCTTCTTGAGACTGTTTCTATTTTCACCTTGTTACTTCATGGAGTAACACTGAAATTTCTAGGTTTGGGACGATTGCTGGTTTCCAAGCTGGGGCTTATAGTATTGTGAATAAAACTCTGAACTCCTCCCCACTTTCCTTTATACTGTCACAGCTCTCACCCTAAGCAATGCAATTACTTTTCCTAGTGGGTCTTGTTTTCATCATAATACAGAGGTTCACAGAAGATCATATTATCTTGTTTTGGCACATCAAATAAAAATATAACTCAGAACCTTTCCTGTGTGTAGTGTAGAGAAAGTCAACCATAGTCAACATTGGGATACCATCCCCCTCAATCCCCAGGAGATCTTAAGCTGTTTACAACATTCACAGAGGTCCTCCTGACCTTTTGTCCACAGGCTGTGATATGTTCATCATCTGTGGCCACAAGATTCCTATAGCTCGAGCCCTGAGGGTTCTGCACCAGCCTTGAGCTCAGAGTCTTTGCAGATGTACATTCGATAAATCTTCAGAGGAAAACTGATATGGCAGTACAAGCAGCAGTTTTCTGTAATGCATATCAGCTATTTCTTAATTTTGCAGTTTTAGGCATTACCTTCCTTCTAGGAATTTATCTCTCATTCTCCCTACACACACACACACACACACACACACACACACACACACACACACACACATACACACTCCATTCATCTCCCCCCCATTTCTCCAATGTAGTTACAGTATATAGTGACATTTGTCCTATTCGATATTTAATATTTTTCTGACTAACTCCATGTAAATGTTATGCATAACTCCCTAGGTCTCTGCTGTAGATTGGATGACACCACCACCCCCAACCTCATTGAGGCTTAACCCCCCCTGTTAGATGCTGAGGCTGGGAAATCCTATTATGGTAATTGAAAGGTGGGGCCTTGTAAAGGTGATTAGATTGTAGGACCGTGCTGTAGTGAATGTGTTAATAATGGTGGTCAGGGCATGGTTCTGCAGGCTTTAAAAGGAAAGCACATGAAGAGATTTTTCTCTCTGCTTCCACCATTTTGCAATGTGATACTCTGCCATCACTGAAGTCACCACCAAAGAAAACCCTCTCCAGATATGTTCCCTGGACTTTGGACTTCCTGCCTCTGAAACTGTAAGCAATAAATTTTGTTTTTTCTTATAAGTCACCCAGTTCCAAGTATTTTGTTATAAGCACCAGAAATGGACTAATACAGTCTCCCTTCTGAAACGTTTTGTTTTCTTTTGTGTTAAAATTTGCATTGTATTTAAATTGGCTTAATTTTATATGTACCCATCACAAATTATTTTACAAACTCTCTGCATACAACACAGCCATCAGTTGGATTTATGCTGGAGACCCTGTTGCACAGCTCTGTCCTTCAGTCCCAAACAGTCCTCCTTGGATGTCTCTTGCCTGTCATCCTGTGAATCTCCTCCTGCTCTTCTGTGTTAATTGACTCTTTCAGAATCTGTGATCCCCCAACTTCTTAACATATTCCATTTGCATTGTGAGTCACATCCTTCTGAGAAAGGGGGTATGAGAAGTAGGATTTTTGAAACTTTGAATGCCTGAAAATGTCTTTATTCTAGCACCTTATTTGAATAATCATTTGCTCGATGTTGAATATAGAATTCCAGAATAGAAATCATTTTCCCTCTAAATTTGCAGTTGCTCCTTTGTCACTTAGCTTCCAGTGTTGCTGCTGAGAAGTCTGCTGTCATTCTGATTCCTCACACTCTGGTTTTGCACACTGCTTTGTGTCTTTGGAAGATTTTAGGATCCTTTCATTATCTACAGTGTTCTGAAATTTCATCCTAATAGGGCTTGATAAAGATCTTTAAAAAAATTTTTTTTGTAGTGAGTCCATTAAAATCTGGGAAATTTTCTTATGTTATTTCCATAGTTTTCTCTCTTCTTTTTATTCTGTTCCTTCTTTCTAGAACCACTTTGCTTTTTACACATCTTAGTTTCTTCGTTCTCCTTTCTGGGAGATTACTTCAACTTTACCTTCCAACTGTTCTATTGAACTTTTACCATTTCTAGTATCATATTTTTGATTTTCAGAATTTGTTTGTTTGTTTGTTTGTTTTTTAATTTTCTAAATACTTCTTTAAATTCTTTCATGGACATATTATCTTGTCTTACCTTCCTAAGGAATTATATTATTAACTGTTGTGCTGTTTTTCATTTCTTCTATTTACTGCCTTGTTTTTGTTTCATCTGTGTTTCTTTTTGTGGATGACGTGTTTGGGTGCCTTCCTTTCATACTTCATGGTTTCTGCAAATGTCGGGTGATCCTCTCCTGTGTGCTTTTATTTGAGAATGAGGCATAGAGAAGCTGTCTGCGCACTCTGTGTATGGGCAAGATTTACCTAGTAGGGGGCTTCACCACAGAGTGACAGGACTTGGACCTGGGCATTATGTGAGATCCCTCCCTTGTCCCCCAAACTATCAGAATCTGCAGATTATTTTTCTTGGGCTTGCTAGTTTCTACCAGAGAATTCTTCAGTCTCCTGTCAGGGGCTGTAAGCTTGCCTGCTAGCATTTTTAGCATGGTTGAGAAAAGGAGGCCAAGAATTTCACAGTTTAATATGTTGACTCCCACTCAATCCCTATTTTTTTCATCATTACAGGTCTCCTACCTCTTTCTATCTTATGTCTCAGGTTCCAGAATTTGGTTTAACCTCTTCTGAGAGTAAACTTCCAATCTTCTACAGACATGGGACAGAATAGTCACCTACTTGGGGAAAAGATCTAGGTTCTTACTGCCTCCACAAATACCTTCAGCCACATTCCCTGCTTCCAGTTCCACCCATTCCTTCCCCTCAATGCTGGCTGATGTCTGGAGGGCCTGAGCCCTGCTAGGGCTCAGTGATTTCAATCTGTTTCTGTTTTCTTCTTATCTTTACTCCTGTGGGCACTTAGGGCTCAGCTTTCTCAGCCATATATCCTAGTTACCAACAGTAAATCTGCTTTTCTTAGCTTCGCCTTCTCTATCTGCTTTAGTCTCCTGTCTCACTCTCTTGGACTCTATAAATTTATGTGTTTTTGTTTGTTTGTTTTTATTTTTGTTTTTTTAAATCCCTTTATTATCACTTTAACAAGAATTTGGAAACTATGTAAATAAATGTATTTGATTTGTCACATGAAAGTTGAAACTTCCATAAACATCGTTTTAATGCCATAATATTCATCAGTGGATACATTGTGTTTCCTTAACCATTATCCAGTTGTTGGTCAGTTAAATTGTTGCAGTTTTTTTTTTTCTTCAACACCTCTAAATACAGCACAATAGTGATCTCTTTATGCATGAAGTTCTTTCTATCTTTGATATTTTTTTTTTCCTTTTTGTCTTTTTTTACTGACCGGTAACTGGATCGTAACCCTTGGTGTTGCGCCCGTACTGGGGACCGGCAACGGGATCGCAACCCTCGGTGTTGCGCCCGCACCGCACTCAGCCAGTGAACGGGAACCAGTCTCCACATGGGATCTGAACCCTCGGCAGGAGCGCCGCCGCACTCCCAAGCAGCGCACTCTCCCGTGTGCCACCGGGCTGGCCCAATACTATTATTTTTAAGATAGATTTCTAGAAGCATAATAATGAATGGCAAAGTTCCAAGGCTTTCACAATTCCTCTGCAAAATAGTTTTATCAGGAAAGAAACCCACAAGCAGAGCATGAGACATTCATCTCTTTCCAAGCTCATCAGCATGTACTTTGCAAATTGTTTCTCAATTTTGAGTCAAGAGCACATTAGAATAGTTTTTTTCCCCCTGTATCTTTAAAAGCAAGATTTCTCTCCATGAGAGGAATCAAAGTGTAATCCTGAAGGGGAACATTAGAAAGAATTCTGTGAGCAGCTAGGGTGCCTTCAGGAAATGCTATGAAATCAACAACGTATAGAAAACAAATGTTGTTTTGTAAAGAAGACTGAGCAGTAAGCCAGTATTGCTTTACTTGTTAAGACAAGGAGTTTGACAGGTCCTAATCAGGGATAAAAGGAGAAATGATGAGACACTATTTAGGAATGTAGTAGATGCACTGCTTGGAGACCTATTACAGGGCTCCCTGAATTTTGAAGAGGTGTCCAGAGGAATCTAAAAAGACTGAACTGCAAGTACCAGACAAGCACAGGGGGAGTGGCAAAACAGCAAGAGAGCAGGCTTGGGAGCCAGAGAGATTTAGGTGTATTATGACATAGTCTACCGGTGCCTCCTGAGCCTCGGTTTCCTCATCCGTCAAATGGGAATACTGATAATTTCTGCACAGAATTGTTATGAGAACTAAGGGAGAGAATGTCCCTGAAGGCTTCTAGTTCAGGGTGTTACTTGTGAGGCTCAACAATTTTTCAGCCCCTTTCCTTTCCTTCTCCAAGGATGCTTAGATTTGCCAAGAAAGAGAAATTAAAGCCTCATTTCTTGTTTTTCACATTAGAGGTTAGAAAACAGATATCATTGATCAAGTGATTTCTTTGACTTTTTAAAATCACTGACTATAATAAGCTAATATCTTAAAGAATTATTTTTCTTTTTTTTCTGCTGAAGCTGCCAGTCCAACACTCCACTTATAAACTGAAAGATTTTGCCCCAAAGTTTAGACATTCACCAGTTGTTTATCATGTGTCAATGAGTTCACTAATGGGCTACCCCAAGTATGTTTTACTTTTTATATACATATGTATGTATTTGTGTACATATATGTATATATACAGGTACAGTGTGTGTGTTTATATATATATATACACACACACATACACATGTACATACCTGTATACACAAATATACATATATGTGTATATATGTGTGTGTGTGTGTATATATATATACACACACACTATACCTGTATGTACACATGTACAGTGAATAAGGCAACAAGGTACAACCGAATGGCAAGCCTGTTCTTCCTCTCAATAGCTCAGAAAACCCTAGGTCGGTGTGCCAAGAATGTTCTTAAAATCTGGAACTTACAGGACTTAAAATAGATGTGGCTTTAAAACCTATTAAATTTCAAGTGAGTTATTTTAAAAGTAAACTATAAGTCTACAGCAGCAGAGAAGGCAGTATTTTATTAGAAAGCTCTGATAAACACCCAGATCACTCAAGCACAGCTAGGAAAACCTGAAATATATATGGCCAGATTAGATACTAACATGTCTGTAAAGATAACAGTGTATTTCCAAGGCTAGAGCATAGTAGAATGCTATGGGAACCAAGGGGTTCACAGAACTGAATATAAAGAAAAATGTTGGTAAAGACAATTTATATGAGCAGTAGAAATCACTGAATAACTCCTGGCCTGAGATGTGATAGATGACATTGTTAGAAGATTTACATGGCTAATCCTGAGATGAAGTTTAATATCAACTTTTTTGTTGGCCATGGTCTACTCATGAGTGACTAAAATTTTTTTTGCAAAATTAACATAAAATATATATTGCATATGCATACTAGTTTATAGTACTATATCTCCCCTAGAGACTTCTTACCCAAAACTGAGTATGTAATAGAAAATTCTAGAGGATCTGTCTCATTAAAGGATCAAATAGAGTATGGGCCCACCACCTATCCTTGTTTCATTCCCCCTTATCCTCCTGGTGGGCAAAACTCCCTGGAGGTGGGTTTTTAAAATATTTCTAAATCTAACTATAGATGTGTATAGGTGTATAGATGTATTCGTGTGTACATGTATAGATGTATACATGTGGATTCCTGAATATAAGCCTAAAATAAGGGGAGGAGGGAGAAAGGAAGGAGGAGAGAGAGACACATAGAGACAGACACAGAAAGACAGAGACAGAGACAGAGGCAAAGAGAAAGGCTTATCCAATAACATGCAACCAGAAATGTCTGCAGGAATCTCCCAGATTCTTAAAATCTTGATAAGATTGAAACCTTTATTTCATGAACTATAAAAATCCAGAGCTTTCTGCCAATATTTTTAAAAATTAGGGGGCAATTACATCCTTGCCACCATCTCTATCTCTAAGGTCTTGCTGCCGCTGACACAGGGTTCTGCCTCATCTTGATCCAAATATGGAATTCAAACCCTTCCTCAATTCCAACAATAATGACAACAACCAAACAGCTCACGCAGGACATTTGCGAGTGTGTGAGGATAGTACACTTTACTGAATATTTGGAGGGGAGCCTGAGGGAGTTGGAGAATGGGTTTACATCATGGAAAAACAAATAGTTTTAAATTGAACATTAGAACATTTTTGTTTTTAAACTATCCTTTGGCCATTTCAGCACCATGGGATTTTCACTGCTTGCTTCACCTCCTGCTGAGATTCTTGCTAATTTCCCTCTCTCTCTCCCTTTTTTTTTATTCTTCTTTCACTATTGTGCATGGCAATCCTGCCATCTCCATCCCTGACTTCCAGAATCAACCCCAGACAAATTTTGCACATACAAACCCATCAGAAGAGACATGGTCCTTCCTTCCCTGGAGCAAAGGCATCCTACTCATTCCTGTCAAGGGAGGGGTCTAGCCTGGCTGGGTAACACCCAACCTCAGCTAAGCCAGGCAAGCCACACTTCAAAGACACACTGTAACAAAGAAAGCTGGTATGCAATGTCAATGACTTGGCACAGTTTCTGGCACAAAGAAGAAACTCAAACAAATGACAGCCATGACCATGATGCTGTGGCCTTTTAAAAGATGAGACAACTGAGTCCCCATTCGAGCATTCTGCAATCCAGTGAACAGCCATTCAACCCACTGTTCCTGAACAATTCTCCCTATTAAGTTGTGTTCTTATGAAGGGCTGATGCAGTGAAAACCAGCTCTCTCTAACCAGACCGTCCCATGCTGAGGTTCTCCACTCCAGTGAGCACAAGAGGTCTGGGGCCGGGGATTGTCCTTCATCTCTCGTACGGTGGTGGTCGTGAGGAGAGAATGAAGAAAGCTGGGACATTCATGGACTTCTATGACAATCTAAAAAGACATCCTGGGCTGTTTGCAAAGTCTCTATTGTTACTTGCAGATAAGAGCCAGGGTAAAGACAGACCCAGGTCTTCGTGAAAGTCCACGGAGATATACAGTCCTCTTCTCCTAGAGTTTCTGATGCAGAAAAGCAATGGTATCCCCCAAAAAGGAGAAAGGGGGGAAGAAAGTGAAGTTGTAATGGAGCTTGCAGGGAATTGATCTTGATTCTGTGTCTTTCACCCTCTCTTCAGCTCACCGAAGGCTCCCACAACCTCTCCCCTTACAGCTGGCCTGTATTTTATGAAATGAAATGTCCCCATTCTCTGGAGGAAGAACCGTTCCCCCGGCTGCCTGCGGGTGGTTCTGTGGAAGAGACGGCCCCTTCCTCAGCCTCCTCCTGCGGAGCAGCTTCATGAGTCGACACCCAAGGTGACAGCACAGAAATGGTTGTGATTTGTGTCTTCTTTGTTTCCACCCTGTCTTGTTTCACAAGGGATTTGAAGCAGCTATCAGCAAACAATAACAACAATAAATTAAATAAATGAACAAAAAAACACACTACCACCATCAAAATAGTTCCTGTAGAAATAAGAATTGAAAACTGAGGGCCAGGAGAGATGCACACGGGAAGAAGAACTCAAGATGGAGGTGGCGAATGGGGGTGAGGGTTAAACTTACATCATTGGCCACAGATACCACCACGGTCATCCCAGAAGCACCGTCCAAGGTTGGGGCTGCGTGCTCTCCCTTCTGACGGGCGCCCCGCTGCTCCCTGCCTCTGCCCGTTGCTCTCACTTGCCTTCGGGAGATGCAGTGGTTACTGCATTTTGCTCCACCCTCTTGCAGCTTACTCTGTGTGTCTTGAGGTAAGTCGCTGCCCCTCTCTGGGCTTCGGCCTTCTCGTCTATAAAATCAGAGAGAAGATTAAGAATAAAAGAGGCCAAGACATTGGCTCAGTTTAGTAACTCTGTTTCTTTTCCCGGCAGATACATGAGAGAAAGAATAAAAGGGACTCTCCCCTTCTCTTCCCTGACTGTGCACAGTGGGCCCGGGCAGCCAGGCGCCCATGTGCAGAATTCAGGCCCCCTGGGGAAAGTGGGGCAGGAACAAGGACAGGCCAAGTTAATGGCCCACTTGTGCTTCGGGCCTGATGGGAGGGGCTGCCCTGGACATGCTCGTGGCTTCTGATCCCAAGGTCGGGAGGAAGACACTGGGCAGAGAGCAGCACGTCCGACAGCAGTGCAACGTGAACCACAGGTGAATGTTAGATCTTCTTGTAAGCACTTGCAAGAGTAAAACAAAACGGGGGGGATTAATTTTAACAATATGTTGATCCCACCCAATATATCTTAAATATTATTTCAACATGTAATACAAAATTATTATTGACATAATTTACATTTCTTTTGGACCAAGTCTTCAGAAGCTGGTGAGTATTTTACACTTGCAGCACGTTGTAATTTGAACTGGACACATTTCAGGTGCTCTGTAGAATAGCCACATGCCGTTCGTGGCTGCCATATGGGTCAGCAAATCTAGTGGGAAAGAGGATGGAGGCTTCTGGGCTCTGAAGGGAAAAGGAGAAGGAGTGGCTTGTTACTGGGGAGCTGGAGCCCAGGTACAAGGGGAGGCAGAGGGCTTGAGGGTTCCCAGTGGTGGGGGCTGTGGTCCACTCTTAGGCACGACTGCAAGACAGCAGGACCCTGGATGAGGGTATGTGGGGGCTCATAAGGAGAGCCCAGACACTAAGTACTGTGACTTCAGGGGCCCAATTGAGGATCCTTGAGGCAGATTGCTGATCTAGCTGAAGGAAATATGTGCAGTGAGGCATGTCTCTGAGATCCACCAGGAGCAGAGACGCCTGAAAGGATATTAAAGGAACAGCATCTGACCCCTGCATTATGTAGCAGAATGGGCATGATCTACATGCACTGATGACCCACAGCTTCCTCTCTCCACATTGTAGTGTGTAGAGTCCCCAGGGGGTGCAGGGCAAACCCTGCCCAATGGATGTCCTTAGGCTTTTCATGGACCTTGGTGAGTAGGAGCTCTAAGCCTAAGTTGATTTGATTTAGACAAATTTAGAAATGTGACATTTTACCCCTCTCAAAAGTTATGGAGTAATTTATGTCTGTTGTACTGATCCTAAAATCCTTTTTCACATTTTTTTTTTTTAGTCGACACACAGGAAGCTTGATGTTGACACAGATCCAGGAGTAAGACAAGCAGTAGCTCACTCTGCCCCGACACTGACTTCTGGTCACGTCCTGTTCCCCTCAGGAAGTCTGCACCTCGGATTTGTCTAGACACTGAAAGCATTTAGGTACCTACCGCTCAGAGGTCTTCCCGTTAATGGCTCTATATTCTTCCTACTGCTTTGGTCTCACACAAGATGAGGAAAGTTGGACTAGCCACAGAGCAAGTGGCCCTCAAAGAGTTAAAGAGAAACAGCAATGGTCTTCAATTTCCTGTGCACCCACAGCCCCCCACCCTGCTGTCTCACCTCTGTAGAGAGGAGACTTCAGGCAAAGTCATTGTGCCATTTTAGCCAGAGATCGAGTCCTAAAGGCTTGTAGGAAATTCTCCACTGGGGGGTGCATGAAATCTTCGATGAACGCTGAAATTCCTTCACCTTTGCCCTTTCAGCTGAAGGCCTAGATTAGTGGTTTTCAAGTCTGGCTGCACACTAAAATCATGTAGGACACTTTTAATACACACTGGTCCTTATTCCCACCCTCGGAGTTTCTGGTTTAATTGGTCTTTGGGTGATTTGAATGAGCGAGGAAGGCTGAGAAACACTGACCTAAACCGAAAGTAGTTCCTTATCCCCTATTCCTGTTCCTGCTCCCTTTGCTGAGAAGGGAGAGTGACCTCTCCTGAATGGCTGGAGTCCCAGATCCACTTTACAGCAGTGACCAAGTGGCCTATGAATTAGAGCAGCGATTCTCAAAGTTTGAATGTATGTAACCTGTCCTGTTAAAATGTAGCAGGACTGTGGTGGGCGCGAGATTCTGCATGTCTAACAATGTCCCGGCATAGGCTGCTGCTGGTGGGCCACGCTCTGAGCAGCAAGGCATTCGAGTGCAGCCCATGGAATAAGGAATTTCTAATTTCCTTCCTCTTCATGGTCAAGCTCCACTTCTCACCACCACGAAGTTGTGCCTCTGGCCTTGAACTTGACAGAGCAGTTCTACTCAAGGGTGGAGCTGGAGTTGGTCCCTAAGTTTTAGCCACTTTGTGACCACTTGAGTGAGTCACAGCTGGAGGTCACATCTACAGAATACTGTTGTCCCACAGGGCCCACCCATCGGCTTTCTCTACCATCCACCTGCGCCCTCCCCACCCCCGAATTCCAGAGTCATGGCCAAGTTCTTCCCTGCTCTTAGCCAAAATAGCTCCACCCAGATCCAGCCCCCCTTAGAGGTTTGCCTTTCTAGCTCATGAACTCTCCTGAAGTCCTTCCTAGGAGAAAGCCTGGTCAGTGACGTATTTTCTGTCTTGCACATACACAGCAGAGGAGTTCTTTCGGAAGGAGGGCAGAATGGGTGGGTGCACCTAGCCCCTGTGAGCCCCAACTGCCCTGAGTTAACTTTGCAATCCCCTAGCGGTGGGGATTGCTTAATGCACACCCTGCACGGGGCCAGGATCTGGACTAAATACTTCTGACCAGGGCCACCTTATGACTTCCATGAATCCTAGATACTTTGACTTCATGGTCCTCTTCCTCCATAAAAATAATGATAATAATAAATTATATTTTATGACCACATTGATATAAAGATGAATATGTTAATATTAAGTATTAATATTAAAATGCTTTCTTCCACCTAAGACTTTATTTTTTCTCTTCTGATTTTAAAAGAAATTCAAACCTTTTCCTGGGCTCCTAAAAGTACTGTGACCCCTAGACATGTGCCTACAATGGCCAGTGGATAAGTTGGCCCTGCATTTAATCTTCACAACGACACTCTACGGGAAAGTTCTGGTGATGTCCCACTTCACAGGTGAGGAACCGGAGCACAGAGAGGTCGTGACCTGCCCCAAGTCACACAGTAAGTGGTAGAGCTGGACTCAACCCAGGCCATTCGGCCCTCGAGGCCCTAGTCATATCCACTATGGCACACCACCTGCCTCTTTCAAATGTTTGGGGACAGCTTTTGTGTCCTTATTCATTCCTCTCCAATAAACTGTCCCAATTTTTCAAACACAGGAAAGCATGGTATAGTAGACAAAGAACAGAAATATGGAGGAAACCTGGGTTTTTTAAAATCTGTTTTTGTGTCAAATCAGCTGTTTTAATTCTCCTGAGTAACTAATTCACCGTGAGCCTTGCTGCTTTATCTGCCTTTTTGGCACAGTGATACCTGCCCTGCCCGACACTTATAAAGTTGCTGCATAAATTATAGTCAGTGAGGGAACGTTGGCAAATATTCCTAGCTAGTACTGCTGTTAATAATGGTTAGTTGAATGGAATCTGATGGTAGTTGCTTTGCAAAGGATATTAATAATAATAAGAGCAATAATGGGAGCTGTAGATTACCAGGAGCCAACTATGAGCCACGTAAGACACTGCTCAGATGATTAGCATTCTTTAAAGCCTCACAACCACCAAATTAGGTGTACACATCATGTTTATATCCCCAGTTTCACACATAAGAAATGGAGATTCAGAAAGGCTAAGGAAAGCTCTTTCATGGACACAGTCAATAGCACAGCCAAAATTTAAATCTAAGCCTGTCGCCCCAGATCCTTTCACTATAAACAGCACAATGCTGTATTAGGACATTATTGTCAGTTCATAGAGCTGTAATCATACCACTAATAATATCTGACTTCTATGTGGGACCCACCACACCCAGCTTTATGTGCTTTCCCTGAATTAACTCACACCAACCTCATGAGCAAAGTCCTATTCTTTTCCTCAAATGACAGAAAAGGAAAGTGAAGCACAGACTTTTTATGAAACTTGCTGTGTTTGGTCAGGCTCCCCAATAGCAGACCCTGAGATGAAGATTCATGTGCAAGTGATTTAATAAGGAAAGCCTCTGGGAGAGCCAGTGCAGTTGTTGAGGGTGTTGGATGGGGGGAAGGATAAGCAAAAGGTAAGGAATCAGGCAAAGTCCTGCCTGGGTAGCATCAGCCTACTTCTGCAGGGGAGCTCTGGAGTGTAGGCGATCTCAGTGTGCCAACCCAAGACAAGTGATATCCGAAGGAAAAAAAGAAACTTTTTTTCCTATTCTCACACTGTCTACACAACACAGAACCCTTCATCTCTGGTCACCAAAATGCATGTGGAAATTTTTTTTTTCCCACACATCAACTAAACAATTCTCCAGCAAGCACCAGCTGGGTCTCTTATAATTCAACTGTGGCACTATCTAGTTGGAGATAATGTTAGATCCCACAGGTTAAGGGCTCAGTCCCACAAAGATGTCCCCACTTCAGATGCCAATTGCAAGCCCCAGGTTCTGACCTGTGCTTCTAACCTATCATCTATAAATTGGGGTTTCCTACAACCCCATTCTTGGATTCAATTAACTAGAACATAGAACCCAAAGAAACAGTTTACTTATATTTACCCATTTATTATAAAGAATATTATAAAGGATACAGATGAACAGATACATAGGGTAAGGCATGTGGGAAGGGGTGTGGAGTTTCTATGACATCCCCAGGCAGGCCAACCTTCAGGAACCTCCACGTATTCAGCAATCAGGAAGCTCTCTGAGCCCAACCCTTTTGGGTTTTTTAATGGAGGCTTTATTACATGATTAAGGAAATCATTGGCCTTTGGTGATCAACTCGACCTTCAGCTCCTCTCCCTTCCAGGAGTTTGGTGGGGGAGGCAAAAGTTCCAACCCTCTATTCACGCCTTAGTCTTTCTGGTGACCAGCCCCCATCCTGAAGCTAACTAGGAGCCCCCAGCCACCAATAATCTCATGAGCATACGAAAGGCATACTTATTATCTAGCTCTTCCTAAGGCTCTAGGAATTGTATGCCAGGATTTTAGGGCAAAGATCAAATATGATTATATATTTCTTATATATCACAGATCTGAGTCCTTTATATTCCTGTGCTCTTCAATCATTGGTTAAGGGTCATCCCAGGGGATCCCCTAAGGGGTTTGCGCTGGAGCACCAAGTCTTTCTACACTTGGCCAAGACACACAGTGCTTAGTAGTGGAGCTGGGATTTGAACCCAGCCAATCCAGCTCCAGCGTCCATATCTTAACCACTATTAAGTTTATCTTTAAGGGATAAAGAGGGATTGAAAAAAGAAACAACACTAAGTGACAACTCTATACCATGGGTTGTCCTGCTTCTGAGGCCCGCACACTACCACTGGCTTAGCCTGTTATCCTGTGCTCATTTAAAGAAAAATAAGTTGAATCAACTAAATCCTGTGGAACTAAACAGCTATGAGGAGAAAAAAAGACTCCTAATTTATCTATGCAGATTATATGTTTCTGCATCTGCTAGTGGAGAGCCAGCAAACGTAAGCGTTTATTCAAATAGGCCCACATTTTGAAGGTGTTACAATATCTGCAACTTACGAGACAAGCATAATTATCTTATTTTTACAAACTCTAATATAATTTCAATTGATGTCACTAAGTTTTGATTGAATTTACTGCTGATTAGAGTTGATCATCTCTTTGAACAACAAGAAATTATGTCTCATTCAGTTTGTTAGCAAGACCGATGTTCATTTCATGAGCCATAGCACCAATGGTAATTATCAAGGATAATTGATTTCTAATGTGGACATATTAATTACATAGAAATAAGAAAATTAAAATAGTTTACCCTGACAGTTATTATTATGAAAAACAAACAAGCCATAGACCATGTATAAGAAAGTTTAGATTACTCTGCCAATTTACTTTCCTCTTTCCCAGGGCAACTGTACATTCCATAATGTGCTTATGGCACAGACATACCACAGAGAGAGGCCCTAGTGGCCTAACTTGGAAGAGCAACCCCAAAGGAACCTGAAGTGTGATCCTCAGCATAGTAAGGGGAGGAAGAAGATGAATATGAGAAGAGAAAATTAAGGTCTCCATCACATCTGAAAACTGAAAAGGATGTGTTATGCAGAGGAGGCATATGGCGAGCTCATTCAATCACGTGTTCATTCAACAAATATTTATTGAGCACCTACTATGTGTCGGACACTAGGGTTACAGTGCTGACATACAATTGCCCATATGAGCTTACAGCTTAAAGGGGAAGTCAGGCCTTACCCATGAAAATACCTAACTAACTGTAAATCTAAGTAGCACGAAAGAAAAGACAGGCTGCCATGAGAGGGACCAGTCAGGGGACATAATTTAGACTGTAAGCAGGGATCAATAAAAGCAGCTCTGTGAAAGCAACATTTAACCTGAAACCTGATGAGTTAGAAAGACAAAGAAGAACAGAGGGAGAAGTGGTGAGAAAGAATTTTGTGCATTGGAGAAATGAGGGAGGGTCTGAAATGTCAGAAGGCATCCCATGATGAGGTTGTCAGGTAGGCAGAGCTAGATTCCGCGAGCAGCGCTGTTCAATAGAACTTCCTGGGATGATGGCAGCGTACTGTATCTGTGCTGTCCAAGAAGGATGTAGATATTCAGCACCTAATATGAAGCCAGTTCAATTGAGGAATAGAAGTTATAAAATTTAATCACTTTAAATAATGACATGTGGCTATAGGCCACCATATTGGACAGTGAGTTCAGGAGCCAAATAGGCCCTGATAAGGACTGCAAATGTTTTTCTAAGAGCAGTGGAAACCACTGAAGATTTGGTAAGCTCAGGCGTGCAACAGTTCCATGTACGTTTTTAAAGATTACTTAGTCCTCGGATTCGGGAGCCTCATTCAAAAGACTACTCACATTTTGGGAAAATAGAAATGAGGTTTGTCGGATGCCTCCCTTAACCAAAGATATCACATTGTAGTGTGTGGTTGGTGATTAAACTTGTTCTGGTTCTGTCGATAGTGCTTGTAAGGGGTAAATATGGCTTCAGTCCACTGCCTGACTATAGATGATCCCACGTATAGTAATTCCCAAATCAAATACAAATCAAACAAAGCAAGATATTTTTCATGGTGTCCTTAGTCTTGACCACTCAGGCCAAGGACAGGAGACAAGAAGGCCTTTCACCTTATGTACTGATGTATCATTCTGGAGAATGAAGAGCTGCAGGTTAGCCGAGGGTCGCATTTTTAATCCCACAAAGGCAATGATGTGAAGAATCAAGAGGACATTCAGTTTCTCGTGCAAGTGCAACCCCCACATACTAAGCTTGACATTGGGCAGGATTGACAATGTGCTGGCAGAGTGGTTCACATGACCCAGGATTGGGTCCTTCTGGCTTCAAATCTGGCCAGTGACGGTAGGATTCAGTAGCAGGCAGCTGAGCCAAAGAGACAGGGCCACCTCTTTGGGCCACAATTCCAGCCCTGCAATAAGGAGCTGTTAGTTCCCCGGAACTGAGAACCTGCCTTTTAGAAAGCCCCATTCTTTCTGTTTTGTTCCTCTGTTTCCTTCCCCTAAGTTTCTATCTCCCTAAGTCTCTGTTCCCATAAGCAGGCTGAGCAAGCAGTACCCAGAGTGTAACATTATAACTGTTTCCCTCTGTTAGCCCAAGGTTTCTGTCTTCCTAAGCCTCTGTTCCCGTGAGCAAGCTGTACCTGGAATGGAACATCGTGACCGTCTTCCTAGGCTAGGCCAGATGCCAATCTTAACTCTATAGAAGAAGACACCCAACTGCCTCTCAGCGCTGATGCCAGTTTTCAGCTCAGCCCGGCAGGTCCACTTGCTGCTTGCTAATAAAATCTTATTTTCTTCCTTTACCTGACTAGCATCTCCTTCCTCAGTGACCTTACAGGAGCAAAAGGCAAGGCCAAGCAGCAACCCAAGGCCTAGTTTTTCTGGAGAACCAGTCCTTCCAAACCTGATCCAATTAACAGCTAATAAGCTAACGCTCTTATATAGCACTCAGTGTGTATCAGGCACAGTTCTAAGCAGTGGGGATGATAATAACATGGACATTGTGATACTGTGAGAACTAATGAACACCATACACACATCAGTCTCACAGTGTCTATGTATATTATCAGTATCCTCACTTGCAGATAAGTGACCTCGTGGTGCTTAACTCAAGAGTTAAATAACTTGTTCAAGGTCACACAGCTAAGTGGCTCCAGGATCTGTGCACTCTGTGCCACACAGTCTCTCCAGCAAATGTTGCAAATTAGAGGTGAATGAACTTAGCACACTGGACACAGCAACGGGTCTGAGGAGAGATCTCTAACCTGAGTTGATCCAATAATGAGACCTCAGTACATGGCCGCTAATTGGTCCAGATTATGTGGCTATCGTTTAGGTTTGGGCCAGTCAGAATACTTCCTGTGAGTTTTTGTCTCTGGAGGCCAGGCTGAGAAGAGGCAAAGCAAAGAGCTGGGATGTCACGAAGTCAACCTCGCACAGTGGCTGAGATGAACAGAGGGAGAGACGATGCCCCCAAACAAAGACGGCAAAAAGCCAGGGTGAGAATAAGAGCATCTCAGTGGTGTTCAGACCTCTCAGTGCCCAGGTTTGCTGCCGTCCCTTCCCAAGGCCTGGGCTTCCACCCTCCCTTTGACTCTAGAGCAGCTCCACAATCTGAAGCTGGTTGCAGCTGGGTGCACGCCCCTTGTAACCAAAGGTTGCTCATACAGGAAGGTGACTGAGTAGAAGAGGTCAGCGTAGACTTCCACCACTGTCCTGCAGGCCCGAGGAATGAGGCAGGTGCCGGAAGTCATATTAACGAAGTCTAAATGTTTGTCCCCTGAGGGACTTTGAATGCAGTAACTAAAGTTCCTAGGAATCATTCGCTCAGCAGCGTCAGCACATTTGGATATTATCCGAACTCATGAACTTCTGCCTTCGGTATTTCATTCAATCCTTCGCTGCAGATGGCCACCAGCCGAAGGCAGAGGCCACAGCCCTGTGTGCTTTCCTGCAGTTGTCCATCAGTCTGCACTTTCAGTGCACTCAGTGTCCTTCAAACCTTTGCCCATCAGGCACCTACTTAATTTTATTTTTCAGCAATGGCATTTCTACAGTTAAAAGGACATAAGTCATCTGGAATAAGAAGAGGCAGGATTAGCTGCATAGGTAGGGAATAAAGTGATGTGAAATATACATGGATTTTCTGTATTTGGCTGAAATGTGGCTTTTCCCCAAAGGTTGTCCTCCTTCTAACTACATTATATATTAATGTCATTATAACTTAGTAATTGGACAAATTTTCCCTGAATACCTACTATATGTTAGACACTGTGCCAAGTTTGGGTAAGGGGAATATGAGAGGCACATCACTGTCCTCAAGGAGATCCATCTAACGGTGGGTTCAAGCAAAGCACTAGACACTGTGTGGCTGACTCAGCATCTGAAGCCCTTTCCTCCTTCTTACGAGACGCCTGCTATTGTTCTGTCCTCTGCCACCCATGGGCCCCAGGACAAGCTGATCCCACTCCTGTCTCAAGGACTGAGCATGACATTTCTAAGCGGAGCCCCCTTAGCCTTGCCAGTGAGTGATTATTGCAGGAACATGGCCTTCCCAGGGAGCAAGGTTGACTCAGAAGCAGACACATGACTTCTAAGAGGTCAGTGAGATAAAGAAGGAGAGTTTGCCATCTCCCTCTGGCCACTGGATGTAGTGAAACCATTACAGACATCTTGTGTCCACCCTGAGGATGAAGCCAGCGCCTAGAGGCTGGAAGGGCCAAGAGGATCACAGAGAAGCCAAGCAGGAGCCACCAGATTAGGTCAGCCCTGAAGCCCAATCAGCCTCGCCTTCCCAGCAGCCAGAGCCTAGATAAATATTTTCTCATTATCTAAACTCCTTTGAGTTGATCTCATTCCAATCGGTAGAGACAACTAAATAGAAACCTAGAATGCAATGATAAATATAAGCAAAGGGCATTAAAAGATAACTGAGGAGGGGTACTAGTGGTCCCTTTGGTGACAGGGGTGGAATGGGCAGGTCGGGGAGTGCATTTTGGGGAAAGAAACACCCAAGTGTAGCCTTAAAAAAATGAGTAGGAGGCCGGCCCGGTGGCGCACTCAGTAGAGTGCGGCGCTTGGGAGTGCAGCGGCGCTCCCGCCGAGGGTTTGGATCCCACATAGAGACCAGTCCGCTCACTGGTTGAGCGTGGTGCGGGCACGACACCGAGGGTTGCGATTCCGTTGCCGGTTGCGGTACGGGTGCGACACCAAGGGTTTCAATCCCATTGCCGGTCGTGGTACAGGCGCGACACTGAGGGTTGTGATCCCATTACCGGTCACGAAAAAAGACAAAAAGGAAAAAAAAAATGAGTAGGAGCCAACCAGATGAGGGTAGGTAACTAGGGAAGGAAAGCATTTCAGATGCAGGGAACAGCCAGACAGAAACATCGGAAGGAAAAACAGAATTAGGTTTTATGTTCCCGAGTCATGAATTATAAGGCAGAAAGTATGAGTTGAAGGTGAGGCTGGAGCCAAATCATGAAGGATTTGGGTTCCATGAGAAGGAGCTTGTAGGTGATGGAGAGCCACCAATGCAGCTGAGGTAGGGCTGCCATAGTCGGTCCCTCTGGTGCCCATGTAGAGGATGGACTGGTAAGAGATGGGTACTTTGTGGCCCATACAGTGTCTATCACAGCTAGTCAACTCTGTCTTTGTGGTGCAAAGTCAGCCAGAGACAATATGTAAATTAATGAATGTGGCCGTGTTTCAATAAAACTTTATGTATAAAAACAGACTGTGGGTTTTATGGACCTTAAAATTCTTTCCTTACATGGGATAATGTAAATCATCAGCACCTTCATTATCATCACAGGTAATATTCTTTGAGTACTTACCATGTGCCAGAAACTATGCTAAACATTGGTTATGCAATATACATTAATTTCTCACAAAAATCCTATGAAGTAGTTCTATTATTTTCTCTCATTCTCTCATTTTAAAAATGAGGAAATAAAGATTTGGAGCTACTATGTGGAACTGCTGAGGTTCAGGGCCAGTCCTGTCTGATTTCACAAGCAAACTCTAAGTGACAACGGCCACCTTGAGAGAATGAACTTGGACATCTCCACTTTGATGTGTACCGCCTTATGAATTCTTCCTTGATCCTCTCCCAGTCTTCATATAATCTTATAAAAAAGCATACATCAGAGAGGATCAGTCACAGCTCAAGACCCTCCCATGACCTCCTGCACTCTCCAAGGTGTTGAGCAGCCCCTGCCTCCCTTACTGACTTTGCCACCTGCCCTTCCTAACCTCACTCTAGCCACACTGGTCTGCTCCTGCTTCTTGGATATTTCAAGGTTATTCCCACATCAAGACCTCAGCACTAGCTAGCTGCTCCCCCTGCATAGAATGCTCTCCCCCCAGAATGCTGCATGGCTCACTCCTTTGCATTATCCACATCTCTGCTTCAGTGTCACTCCCTGGTGACACCTTCTCTGACAACTCAATCTAAAATAGCTCCCATTTCTCCCCTAGAAAACTCTATCACCCAGCCCTGATAATTTTTTCTTCACAACATTTATTACTGCCTGACAATATATTACATATTTGTCTGTTTACTGTTTTCTTATCTGTTTCTCTCAGTGGAATGTAGCTCCACTAGAGCAGGTAATTTTGTCTTGCTCATGTCACATCCCAAGCATGGAGAATACCACCTGGCACATCATAGACAAAGAATAAATTTTCATTAAATGACTGAATGAATAAATTTCTGCCCCCATCACCAGAAAAACCTGTATTACGGGGGCTTTAATAGGAGAGACCTGTGTCTAAAATTGTGACCCTCATTTCTTATTCTGAGATGTTTAGATTTCCCCTTTAGTGATCTCAGATCTTCTCATGGGCTCCCATGCAATCATCCTGGAAAAATCTGGCATGCCTTTGTATCATATATGTCATTTGCAATATCCAGCAATGCCAAGCATCCAGAATGACCAAAAGAGACTACGATTAGTTTAAAGTCAAAGGGCATTCAGGATATTAGTGTGTAGAGATGTAATATAGAGAGAAGCAAGAGAAATGCAGGGCAAGGTGGGCTGAGTATAGACTTCAAGGTGCAAGTCCAGTGTAGGTAGGTCTCATAAAATTGAAGAATCCCAACATCATCACTGACTGTAACAAATGAAATGAACCTAATCCAAAGGTCGTCTAGCCCCCTTGAGACTCTAAGCAGCAGCATTGCATCACCTGGGCGCTCATCAGCAGCCTGGAATCTCAGCTCACACCCCAGACCTCCTGAATCAGGCCATGTGCCAACAAATCCCCAGGTGATTCACATGCACATCCTAAAGCATCTCTTTAGCACATTCACCTGGCAGTTCAACACCAAGGTCTTTTTTTTTTTGGTCTATCCAGCTTCATCTTGCTCAGAGTTATTGTAAAATGTGATCTTGTTTCTCACATTTAAAAAACAGGGAATGTCAAAGAAATCTGATTTCTAACTTTTTTTTTTTTGAAAAATTTGAAATCTGGCAACCCTGGGTTTGTGCATTCCACATGGCACCAATTGGCTGGAGGTGAGCAGTGACTCCCCCAGGGACAGGTAAGCTCCAGCTGCTACAGTCATCGATAACACCTGTATAAGATGCCGCAGGCATTTCTGTTTCTAACCTCCTGTCTAGTCCAATGAACTCATTTCACAGAAAACAAAAGCAGGCTCACAAGAGTTAAGCATCTTGGCTAAAGAGTCATAGCTTGTACAATGCTTGGTCACCTCTATTATACTACCTGAGAAATAGGTAAATAACTTCAATGTCAGCTTAAAGATCAGAGGACTGAAGTGTTTTAAAGAAACTCACTCGCTCTTTTAAAATAAATAAGCAGCAAAAATATTCTGATTCCCCAACGCTGGCAGGGGAGGGAGATCTCCCCACGGTGAAGGAAGGCTGGAGGTGGCCCTGCAGGACTGTCCTTCCAAGCAAAAACAAATCCCTAGAGATGGTCCCTCCCTTGGTGTAGGGAAAATGAAGGAAAATGGTCAGGACCCCTCAGATGTTCAGAATCTTGCCGAGCATTTGATGTAAATATGCACGTGTGCCCAGGTGTTCCTTGGTTATTGTCTAATGTAATTGCGAATGTGCACCCAGGCATCCTGGTTTATGGACTTAAGTATAAAGGACGAGTGGCTCTGATCCACAGTCGCCCCCCTGCCCCTGGGATGCCCCTGGGGGCGGGGCATGGGGAGGCTACTGCTGCTGCAGGCTGTTGCTTGCTGCAAGCTGTTGCTGCCATGCCCCTGGGATGTCCCAAGAGGCCACCACCGCTGTTGCTTCTGCTGCTACTGCTGCTGTAAGCTGCTGTTGCTGCTACTGCTGAGGACTGAGCTCATGTTGTCTGCCAATGGCTTCTGGGATCTTTCTCAATTACCTAGCATGGACCTGTGTGTAACGGGTTTATGGCCCAGCCTGGCATGTCGACCAGCCTGGCATGTGAGGGGTCTGGTGATCCAGTCTACAATGGGTTGGAAGGGTCTGAGCCCTAGCCTCTGACAATACAAATGGAAACAGTATAACTAAAATAATGAAACGTTTTGGCTTTAGTTATGCATAGCCCTAGCAATACAATTGTCTGGTAGCGATGGCCTTAACTTGACAGTTGGTGATTCACTCAGGACTATTTCACCATTCGTTAGGAAAGGGAAATCTTGGGAACCAGAGAAAACTCTTCAAATGGACTCTACCCCTTCACTGACAGCAAGGGAAGATTCAAGTGTGACACTAAGAATTGATCATAAAACAATCTGGGATGGACCCAATGTATCAGTCAGCTCAGGCTTCCATAACAAACTACCATAAACTGTGTGGCTTAAACAACAGAATTTCATTTTCTCATGGTTATGGAGGCCAGAAGTCCCAGATCAAGGTGTCGGCAGGGTCAGTATCTGGTCAGGGCTCTCTCCTTGAATTTTAGATGGTGACCTTCTCTCTGTGTCCTCTGATGGCCTGTCCTTGGTGTGTCTGCATGGAGAGAGACAGCGATCACTCTCTTCCTCCTCTTATAAAGCCACCAGTCTTATAAGATTAGGACCTTATCTCATGACTTCATTTCTCCTTAATTACCTCCTAAAGGCCCTAATTCCAAATACAGTCACATTCAGGATTAGGACATCAACATATACATTTCAGAAGTACGCAATTCAGTCTATAACACCCAGCTTCCTATAAGTATCAGAAATAAAAGTCAAGGGTAGAATTCAAATTCTAAGTCAGACTAGGCTACCATAACCTATAAATCATGAGCTATTTTCATGTCTGGATTTATCAAGTTCCCCACACCCTTATTTCCCACTCTTAAAATTAATGATAATAATAATTAATGAGTAGTAGTAACAAAAATAAGTGATTCCAACTAATAAAACTAGTTATAAGGAGTACAGTGCCTCATAGTTATCTCCTTGAACACTGTAATAAGCATGATTACTCTCCCATTTCACAGATTAGACAATAGCCTGTCCAAGGTCACAAAGTCAATATGTGGTCAAACTGATACTCAAACCCCCATCATTGGAATGTTTAAAAGCACTTATTTCTGTAAGCATGTGAAAACAAAGTAGCCACAGAGGAGAATATGGTGCCATTTAGGTAGTCTGTTGAGAATCATTGAGAAGACGATGCAAGGGCCACATCTGCTGCCAGGCTTCAGTTTCTTCATGTGATCAGCAGGGTGAATAGCAGCACTCACTTCATTCTGATAGTCAAATGGAATAATGTGCATAAAAATGCTTAGCCTAGTGCTCAACACATAGAGTAAATATTCCATAAATGAGAACAATTATTATATAGCAGCCTGGAAAGAAAAAATATCTATATAGAGCAACTAGAAAGACATTAGAGGTTTGTAAACCAAAAATTTAGATTCAAAGAAGAAATGGAGAGAGAAGGCTTATTCCTCTAATCTAGCAAAAAGAGACTCCAGGGGAAGCAGAAATTGTGATGTATAAACAGCTTTGACATTACAGCACAAATTAATCAAGGGAATTATTTTTCCTTTCAAAGGATTTAGACTAGGGAGCATTGGCCTGAAGCCACGGAAGGGGAAATTTGGGTTAGATACAGCAAGACAAGAATGTTCTCAGCAGGGAAAGTAATTAGGAAATGAAATAGACTCCCTGGGGTTGGGATGGAAGAATCTTCCCTGACAGTAATCAAGGAGAAATGAGGAGAAAAGGACCAGGCAGTCAGGATTGCCAAATATCCACTGATTAGAAGGGATGGCTAACTGGTGGTCTCTCCCCATTTTTAAGGATCCGTCAAGCAAGTGGTCTCAGCCATCTATGAAGTTAGTGAGGTTTTAGGAGTATATTGATGCTGACCACAGGAAGCTTGCAGTCCAGCAGAGAAAGCAGGGTGCCCAGACACAGAGGCTTAACGCGCACGTGTGTATGGGGGTGAGGGGCGGGCGATTCCCACCACCTAGGCTGGTCAGCCGCTTTCCCACTTGGATAGCACTCAACTATTTTGTTGGTTTTCAGTTTTGACAGCGTTATACTGTCACAGAACAAAAGGTGTGAGTTAGATTTCAAATTTGATATTATCGATTTATGTAGACAGTTCAAAAGTTCTTTTTTCCTGTGGGCCGTGGTGATGACTCTAAGTAAGATGATATAGTGGGACATTATTTTGGTAGGGATAGGGCAGCATAAAATAGTGAACCTTATATACACAAGAAAAAAATAGAAGTCACAACATCAAACCAAGATTGATACCCAATTGCTTGGTAAAGAAATTTGGCTGAGAGAAAAATCATGGTAGGCTGGAGTAAATGGAGATATCCACCTGGAATGAGGTGGGATTGAAGGTGGACCTTGGCCTAAGTCATGGTGGATTTAAGAGCATAGACAGTTGTCACTGTCCAGCTATCGCCACAATGTTGCTGTGTGATAAAAGCTCACCCCCAAACTCAGTGGTTTAAAGCAATAGCATGTATTAGTTGCCACAAATCTGCAGGACGGCTGGGTGGTTCTGCTCATCTGGACCAGGCTTGGCTAAGCTGTGCTGGCCTTTTTCCTGCATCTGTGGTCAATGAACATGTAGGCTGGGCCTGGCTGGTGAGCGATGGCCTCAGCATCTATCAGCTCTCTGCAGTCTCATCCTCCTGAAGGCTTGTTTTAGCTTGTGCTTGTGTCTCAGCCTGCAAGTATCAAGGCTCGTGAGGCCTCAGCTCAGGAACTCAGTGCTCCTCCCGATCATCCTCACACTCTCTTGTTGAAGGAGGAAAAATTCTGATTAAATTCACTCTCAACCTTTGTCTGGCTCAATCCAGATGGTGGGGCGGAGGGGGGCTATTTCAATTGGCATAATGAAGTGCTACACTCAAAAAGGAAAGGGGGAAGGAGAAAAGAGTGAGAATCCCTGTGCTTTCATTTAGAGAGAGTTTTATGGGGAATTTAGAGCAAAGCAGAGGTTGGGGTGGAATCTGGTAGCGAGCTCTATATAGAATAGATGGAAAAAGTAGATTCAAACAGTTCGGCTGTGAGCGAGACTGAGATTCTCTTTGACGTTCCCTGAGAGGCTTTAAAAGCCTTGGCACTCACTCTTGGTTTGGGCATTGCTTTGAGTACAACTCTGTGCAAACTGGAAGTGGTTTGGTGGGTGGACAGGACAGTGGAGCCCACTGGGAGCAGGAGCAGCATCAGGCTCACACTCAAGCCTAATAAACATGTCACATACACCTTTGCTCAGGGCTGGCTTATGGCACTTAACCAAGGGGATAAATCAAGCCCAACTTAAATGAAGGCTGGAAATGAAATAGTCTCTAGAAAGAGATGGCCAATTCACCCAACCACTCATAAATTTTGCCTTCATTTGAAATTGGAAGAAATCTTGCAGATCCTTCTTCCTGATTAAAAATGTCATAAATCCCAGGGATCAGAGGGAAAACAAACTTTCTCAGGCCTCTGAAGTCTAATGCATTCCAGAACAGACTCTATCCCACTTACAGAAGTTCCCTAATATTTTGTTTTGAGACCTCAGAACCTTATTGCAGAAAATCACAATTTGCTAACACAGAAATATTTCCAAATTATTTCTGATAATACGTCCTTGAAATTCTATTTTCTATGTACTCATTATCAGTATACGCAGGTATTTATGGAGTCTCGAGGTGCTATACATTTGTTTTCTAATGTTAAGGAAACAATAGTTCAATAATACTTGTTAGAGCATGGTAAGGAGGATTTTTTCAGGACCATTGCAATAGATATAAAGAACACAGCAATGGGGTGTCACTGCAGAGGAAGGAGATTGGGCTCAGCTTTGAATATAGCATGGACAAGTGGGAATCTGTAGCCATGGAGCAGGGAGGGGGATACAAAATTACTAAAAGTCTCACTGCTGGGTGTATACCCAAAGGAATGGAAATCATCATGTTGAAGGGACACCCGCACTCCCATGTTTATTGCAGCTCTATTTATAATAGCTGGGAGTTGGAACCAACATAAATGTCCACTGATGGACAACTGGATAAGGAAAATGTAGTATATAAACACAATGGAATACTACTCAGACATAAAAAAGAATGAAATTCTGCCATTTCCAGCAACATGGATGAGCTTGAAAATTATGTTAAGTGAAATAACCCATAGGTGGGAGCTAAGAATGAAAGAAACAACCGACCACAAAATACATTGAACTTTCAGAAGAAAAGAACAGAACTGAGACAACCAGAGGTGGGAAAGGGGGAGGTGCAGAGGAGATTAGCAAAAAACTAGTAAAGAACCACAAAAAATGATTACATTGTGTAATGTTGAATGTACTAATTATCCTCATTTGAGCATCACATATTGCATAGAGGTATGGATATTCAATGCTGTCCTCCATGGATATGTACAATTAATTATGTTTCAATAAATAATTTTTAAAATTACTATTGGGAACCATCAGGGGTAAGGGGATTCTGGTTAAACCAGTCTGGCAGGATTCTTGCTGAAGATAGGCCAGGGTGATGAGACATCACGTGGAGAATAGCAGAGGACGAGGAACCTGATCAGATGCGGAGGGTTGTGGAATATCAAGGGCAGGGGTTCTTGACAAACTCACTCAGCAGGGGTCTTTGCTAAAACGGGATTTTACAAGGAGTGCACAGATGGGCCTAGGAAAAGGTTTAGGATCCTGACTACAATTTAACCAAACAATGAATCTTTGTCACTAATCATATTAGGAAAATGCTATCCCAGGAGTCTGTGACCCATATCAAAGCCTAAAGAGCCAATTAATGAATTAATGAATCAGCAGTTGCACTAATCTTAGCACTCAAAGATCTCTAAGCATAGTGGAAAAGGGACGGACCAGGGACATGTGGTTACCTCAGGAGAATGCCCTTTCTGCCTGGCAGCCAGCATCAAACAGAAAGCAGAGCCTGTTACATGGGGCCAGAGTCAGAAACTTGGAAGGCTGGGCTGGCCCTTCAAAGTTTCAAACCCTAGGAGCTGACCATACAAGTCAGATCACATCAAACTTTTGCATAAAATCCTCTGATGGCATCCTGTGTCCTTAGGGAGAGATTCCATGCCTAGAGGACAACAAGGCTGCCCGTGCTCAGGTCTCTACCCACCTCCCCAGTATCACCTCCATTCAGCCTCTCGCCTGCTGCCCCGCAGTATATGTGAAATCTTAGAATGGTCAGTAAGGTCTAGGGAATAAGAACAGTCCCAGAAGCTCCTTGCGATGCTACGTGTGCTGCAAAACCTCTCCTCCTTATGCATCTTTGTACATTTTGCTTCTGCTGCTTGGAAGGCTCTCCCTGCTGCTCCAGATGTTGAAGGAAAGCCCCTTATCTCAGAAGTCATCCCCTCAGAAGCCTTTCTTAACTGTGCAAGCTGCCGTATCTTCCTGCCACCCCCTCCCTGGAGACCTCTTTGTCCATAGTACTTACCTCATGGCCCGATCACTGTGTGTTTGCTTTCCTGCCTATGAAGGAATTTTCCAGACATCCACCAGGAAGCGCTGATATAAAGATAATTGGCACAGCACAAATTGGTTTATGTTGGCTCCATCGACTCAGATGAGAGGTTACCAAGTACACAGGGATTGACCAGATAATCTGTATCTCTTTAGAGGGGAGACCAGTTTCACTCATTCATTCATTCATTCATCTCTATATATTTATGGAATGTCATCTATCTGCCACCATATCAATTATCACTTGGTAATTTTAAAACTTGCTGGATTTTAAAACTGAATTAACAAAATTTCAAGGCTTAAAACATCCACAGCCATTTATTTGATCACCATCCTGTGACACTGGCAGGTCTTGATGGGGACTGGCTTGTTGCACGTGGTGTTGGTGGGATAGGCCCAACAGACCTGGGGGATACAGGATCACTTCACATCCACATCTGCTCAGGTGACAGAGCGGCCTACGTGTGGCTGGGCTTCTCTTCCCTCATGCTTTTCATCCTCCAGGCTCCATCTCTCCATGAGGCTTCTCCAGCAGATCAGCCTGGACATGGCGACCAGGGTTCCAAGAGGGCGAAGGCAGAGCTGCAAGGCCTCTGAAGACTTAAGCTCTAAAATGCGCACAATGCCATGTCTGCCACGTTCTGTTGGCCAAAACAAGCCACAAAGCCAGTCCGTCTTCAAGGAGTGAGGAAATCGATACCATCTCTTGATGGGAGGCAAAGGGGTGGGATACAGGGACCATCACATAAAGGCCTAAGACATCCAGGCAGTGTTTGGGATACTGGAAATGCCAAGTATTTATTGGGGTTAATGGTCTTGTTGGTGAATAAGACACAGTTCCTGCTGTCAAAGAGCTTAAGTCGGGAGACAGTAAAAGGGTTAGTAGACAATTACTAAGGGCTAACTGAGGTGCCACGGGCACCCACAAGTTGGGCACCTCTTTCAGCCTTAGGAGCCGGGGTGTTATGAAGCACAACATCTGTAGAAGGGTGCTGTGACTCTCTGCTAACGGTGGGGACAAGAGTACCACATTGTTCCCCAGACCACTCACTTACACTCTCCATTCAGACTTCTCTCTCCGCAGGTCCGGCTGCTTCTTGTCTCCTGGAAGGTTTGCATCCCCTTTTCTGTTCTTGGGCATCAGGTCAACATACCCCGGAAGAATTGTTGCTGCTGCATGGGGCCGACCGTAGCAATGTTTGATCCTCTTTGGCCGCCATCAGGATTTCTTATTTTCACCTGTGCATCCCACCACCAGCGCAGTCAGATTGAATTAATGCATTCCACGGTTTTACTACAAGGGCCTTCACAGCAGACCTTTCCCAAGAACTAGCAGCTTTTAGACTTTTGAGAATCTGACTGAACTATCCATCCCTTCTCTAGAAAAATTTGAGTAAGCATACACATGGGTTTTGCTTATAATATCAGAGGGTCCACAGACCTCTAAAGCCCAAGTAAGGAGACACTGTACTAATTTTGCTTTTTTTCTGTCACTGTATCCCCATTGCTTTGCACAAGGCCTGACACATAAATGAATGAATCAACGACTCAATAAGTTAATCAATTAATTGAGGACAATGGCATTGTCACTTTCAGTTTTCTCTGGTTAGAGAAGAATGTGGGCCACCTCTCACTGGAATACACATTGTCATCTTAATGGTTAATCAAGAACAAGGAGGAAATGATTCTGGAAGTATTTACAGACAAATCCTTCAAGCCTGCAGTGAGGGCCTGAGAGTCTGAGCTTTTAGAAGAGGCTTTCTCTTTACAGTAACTCACCAATCCTTGTCTCAGGCTGGATCACCGCCTAAGCCGGTGTCACGGACAGGAGCTCAGCTGTTCGTCACATGCCCCCGCCTCCTCTGCTCCCGTTTTTCCTGTCAGACAGAGGACTTTCTTTGAGTTTGGCAGGGGGGAATACCAGGAGGGAGACAAAACTGTCCTTCACTTTAAATTCTTTCCTGATGGGGGGGGGGGCAGGTGTGGGGGCGGGGAGGCTCTGGGCCCTTTTTAAAGAAGTGAACCAAAGCTTCAAACACCGCAGGTTAGATTCAGGAATGTCCCCCTAGTGGAGCCAGGACTGGTCAGTTAATTAAGGATATCTCTTCTCCTCTCTCTCCCTTATCTTCCTATTCCCTGAAGGCTTTGTGGACTTGATTTCGTTAGTCTTCAGGAAATCCTGGAGGATGGACATGGAGCAAGATGATGCGTCCTCTTGTGCCTGGAGAGACTGAGTCCAGGGAGAGGAAGAAGCTTGCCAGGTCACAGGACGCTTATCCTCCCAGTGCCAAGAGTCGCGCTCTAACCCTTCACCAGCGCTGCTCCAACTGCTGCCAGCCTGCAGAGGGATCTGCAGAAGGGCTTGGTGACACAGGTGGCAAATAGCAGGTGCCCTGCTGCAGGGAGCCTTAATCCACCTATGTCCTGTATCAGTCACCCGAGACCCAAGGATCTCCAAGTAACCTATAGTCTAACAAAAGCCTATATCTAACCTATATCTAATAAACCTATATAATATCCTATATCCAATGAAAGTCTATAATAACAATAATCTGTAACCTGTAATATACTATATATTATATATAATATAATATCAGCTATACTAATAATAGGCTGTGTCTAATAAAAGCCTAATTAACTTATGTCCAATAACACTTTGTTATTTAATTATAGTTAAAGAACAGGCCCCTGGCCCCCTTTGCAACCAGATTAATGGCCCTAATCTCCTTTTATAAGGACACACTGGAGCCACTACTGCAAGGGAGAGGAAAGCCTGCAGAAAAGGGGTGTGGAGGACCCCCAGAGCAGTTTCTTTCTTAGACATCATGTACTACTGCATTTTTAAAAAGGTAGAAAACCCTTACTCTCGACTGCCCAAAGAAGACCAAGTTTGGCTATAAAAAGTATTCGACCATGATCACAGAATTCGTAAATTGCAGCATGACAGAGAGGGAAAATTGTTGATGATTCATAAATTGGCCAGCAGGGAGGTTTGAGGAGCTCTTGCTTAAAGTCACTCTTTGGGCATTGCCATTATTTTAAAAGTTTGAGAATTCAGGAAATATAAAATCTCCTTGCTTAAGTGCTCAGCCTGTATCGAGTATCTTGTATTTTTCTGTCAATTTAATCTCACAGCATAAATGAGCCTGGAAAAGTTTAATGTCTCTAAGTCTCAGATTCTGCATTTGCAAAACAAAGATAATGATGCCTACTGAATAAATGCCCAAGGAATGAAAAAAGCCTATTGCACTACTTTGCATGCAGGAAGCTGACGCTTTTAAAATTTCTCTTAAGAAAGTGAAATTGGTTTTGTTCCATTCTCTATTTCTCTGATTTAACATGAAACTATGATTTCACTATGTTCCTAATGTTTACAGAAGGAATGAATATGCTCTAAGATTACATATAAATGATTTAAACATGGCATGGTGTTTTGGAACGTCTACCTTATGATTAGTGGTAAAGCACCAATAATCAAGAACTAGTTCTATGATCAGTCTGCAAAATGTCACCAGAATGACAGAAGGTGCCAATTAAGTAAAGTAATTTATCATGGAAATGTGTTGAAAGATTCTAGAACTATGTGCAAAGGGACGATTCTATTGTTTAGATCATTTTTACTGGTAAATTTATGTCAATAAAATGACATAAATTCATTCTCATTAAGCATAATGAGTTCATCCAACTCAAGTCATAATGTGGAACATCTGTCAGGGTGACCTTCCAACATGCACTTTCAGTGATGTCACAGAGCTTGTTGGCTTGTGCCTCCTCAAGGGCATCAGGGGGTCAAGATCAGCCAGCTGGTCAGTGCACAATGGCTATAAGACCCACCTTTCACTTACTATTGTGGACTGAGTTGTGTCACTAAAGCCACATTACTCAGAGTATATTCTCTACAAGTCTAGTCCTTTGGGATGTCAACAGAAATAGAAGAAGAGAGGGAGGGAGGGAGGGAGGAGGAATTCCCATGATTCTTTGTGTTTGGCAAACACAGGATTAAACATTTATTGCAAGACTTCTCAGATCCTTTAAAAAATAACTCTGTGCTATGACTTTGCAAGTGGAGGATTAAATAATATTCAGTGTTTAGTACTCTCCTTGCATGGCATATTGAAAGGACTTACATTCCTTGGAAATGTAAGGAATGCTGGATAAAATATTCTAGGCCTGCTTTCCCTTTTCACTGAGCATAACTCAAGCCAATGTTCTCTGTTCAGGCTCCAGCCAAACCCTCAACTGTTCTCTTAGTCTGTTCAGGCTGCTATAAAAACATGCCACAAACTGGATGACTTATAAACAACAGAATTCTTTTTTCCTCACAGTTCTAGAGACTGGGAAGTCCAAGACAAAGGTACCAGCAGATTTGATGTCCAGTGAAGACCCGCTTCCTGGTTAAAAGATGCCATCTCTCTTCACTGTATCTTCACATGGCAAAAGTGGCAAGGCAGATTGCTGGGGTCTCTTTTATAAGGGCACTAATTCCACTCATAAAAGCTCTCCCCTCATGGCCTAATCACTTTCCAAAGCCCTACCTCCTGATGCCATCACAATAAAAATTAGGTTTCAACACCTGAAGTCATGGGGGACACAGTCCATAGCAACTATCCTCCCAGGAGATACTTTAGGCATTACACAGCACATGTATTTATTGCCAATCCTGGACTTCCTCAGTGGCCTTCAAAGCCAGTGTGGACCCTGGAGTAAGTTGGTTCCAGTCTTTAGTTCCCAGGTGGAGCTCCCAAGTGAAGGAAGACCTGGAGTGAGACTAAGTCCCATCTTTAGGCAGGGCCAATGTTGAACTGAGGGAGTCTTACTCAAACATCGGATATAAAGTTCGGGGATCAGAAACAGCAGAAAAAGGCAATGGTTCCAAGCCCATATATCCATTAAAAAGAGGAAGTGGCAAGAACAAAGGGAATTCTGGAAGGAAAAGGAATGGGTCCAAGGCAATGCTGAGAATGGAAGTTGGAGACAATAGTGAGTGAGGGGGTCAGTCTGATTCAAAAGCTCACAGTACATGCTGACTGCCAAGCTCCTGAGCAAGTTCTAAATAAGGCACACTGTGTGTCAAGAAGCCCAAGATCACAGGCTGGTGGTGTCTGGAATTGTTCTTGCTATTGACAAAGATTCTTTGCTTGGCCAAACTCTAGTCAGGTTCCTGGAAACTTTCTCTTAGGTCCAGCTATGTACTTCCTTGCAAAATTCAGATTTAGCAAAGAACCCTAATAAATCAATTCATCAAGAGCTCCTACCCTGGATATCTGATTGGGCTCCTCATTGTATAAGTCCATTTCTGTTGATTATAACAAAATGCCTGGAACTGGGTAATTTGTAAGAAAACAAAATTTATTGCTTACAGTCTCAGAGGCTGGGAAGTCCAAAGTCCAGGGAACTCATCTGGTGAGAGTCTTGTTGGGTGACAGTGACCCAGGGGTCTCACAAAGCAGAAAATGGTGGAACAGAGAGAGAGAGATAGCTCCTCATTCACTCTCCTTTTAAAGCCCTCAGAACCATGCCCCCAATGACTATTGTTAATCCATTCACTGCAGCATGGTCCTACAATCTAATCACCTCCTCAATGCCGCACCATGCCATTACCACAATAAGATTTTCCACCCTCTTAATGGTCACAGTGAGGATCAAGATACTAATATGTAAAACTTAAGGGACACAATCCATGTCACTCATCCTCCACCATCCCTCACGTAATGTCTGATCACCTTGGCCTGTCTTCAGAGAGAATCCTGTTAGGTAAGATTCACCAGAATCCCACTTACCTCTGATGTTTCCTCTTACTAATTTTTTATCCACTCCTTGGCTATGGATTCCCACTTGCCCACGCTGTATTCTGAGGTGAGCCCAATCTCTCTCCCCACCTGCAAAATCCCATTGCAGTGGTTCCTAGACCTACCATCATGGTCTTGAATAAAGCTTGCCTTACCATGCTTTAACAAGTATCAATGAATGTTTCTTTTCTTCATCACTATCATAGTCCTGGAATCCACCAAGTTGGTGATGAGTCTTTTGCCCCTGAAAGCCCACTGAACCTAATCACCATTGTTTCTGCCTCAATTTCCAGTGTGGATCTTGGTAAGCCCTTTAGTTGTCCACTGAGATTGGAGGCTGACGACCTTCTCCTCCCTGCCAGACCCTTTCCCTAACTATGCCTTTGCTTCTGATTGGGTGCCCCAGCTGCCAGAAAGTGTCTTGTTTCAAAATGGAAAGACTATGCAGAACAAGAATATCGTCACCTTCCTTAGTTCTGTTTCCATGCTGCCTGGAGACTCCCAAGGGGAGGCAGGCAAGAGAAGAACAACCATGAAAACGAAGGGTCACAATCTGCAGGAACCGCATGTTAGAGGTTTTAGCTGCTGCTTCTCACATTGTCTTTTATCCCTTGACACTAATATTTGAGCCTGGATTGAAACACTCCTGGTTTTTCCTTCCCCTTCCTTCTAAAAATACTAATAAAATATTATTCATGTTGGAGAATAATTTCTATACAATGACATAATACATGTTTATAATTTAAATAGTAATAATAATAAGTTGTCCACCTTACAATTGAACACATAGAACATTCTAGTGTCGGCAAAGCCCTCTGTGTGTGTCTAATGAATTACAACACCCTCTTTTCTCTATAAGAAACTGTTATCCTAAATTTTATACTAATCATTCTCTTTCTGTTCTTTATGATTTTGCCATGGTTATCTCCCCAAAATATAATGTTTAGCCTGTTTTTGAACTCTAGATAAAAGAAATCATATTGTATATATTCTTTTGTAATTTGCTTTTTTCACACAACTTTGAGAGCCATAGTGACAAATATAACTCTCATTTATTGGATCCCATTGCTGAATGGCATCCCATCATTTGAATGCATCATACTTAACTTTTTTTTCTCAACTCTATTGTAAATGAACATTTGATTTTTTTTCCCAAAATTTTGCTATTATAAACAACAAAAAAATTTTCATATATGGACCCTGTGGCTCTTGTGCAAGAATTTCTTAGGGCAATACTTCTCAATGATTTTTTGGCCTGGGTTTCTGCTAAAAACTTTTTGAAATGCCAAATACAAGTATTCCCTCAAATATTTTAAGTAGACATCTAAAATTTTTTAATAGAGGCTTAATTTAAAGAATAGCAAAGACCGTAATATTTGTCATGTTGTAAATATGGTAAAACCTTCTGATAATGGAAATTCAAATATAAAGCCATTAGTAGTTGGCAACTTCTGCCAGTTCCTGTTCTCAAATGAGCTTTTACCATCTGTGGGCATGTGGGCAGAGAGGACATGCAAAGGAGGGAGTGGAGCTGTGTGAGTAAATGGCAGGCAGTCCTGTTTCAGGACACAGAAGGTGGAAAGTAGGTTCCTGTGTCCCCAGAAATCTCTAAGCTCAGGATCCCTGGGTCAGACTGACAAAACAGACTTCAAGTAACAGAGATTTTTGGAATTCCTGCCACTAATCTGGATGTTCCAGAAAGTTGCAGGGCACAGAAACATCCTCTTTGATATTAAACCTGGGACCAGAAGGAATATTGTCATAGAAAAATTCTTTGAACTCTCTGGAAGTCTTACACAAAAAGTTACCTAGTAATCTCTCATCTTAAAAAATTATTTTCAGTGATTCATCAGCTGACAACTTGATTAGATCTTATTTCAATTTGGTTGAAAGTAAAGAATTGGAAACTACTTGACTTTCAGTAACTTTTTCGGTCAATTAAGTTATTCATTTTTTCAGTTTCTGGTAAGTATAGAAAAGAGCCTATATTAATTCCAGAAAGCTTTATCAAATAATTATTCGTTATACATATATTTTTTTTCACTTAAAAGCACCTTGCTCAACCTGATATACTTGGAAAGAGTTAGAAAAAAGAAATACTGTTTGTTTTCATCAAATTATGCAGATATAATATTTTCAACAAAGTGCTTTTTATTTTACGTGCTTTAAAAGATTTTCATCTAAGCCTAAGAAATGGACATAAACCTCATTAAATCTATGGATGATATCCAGTATATAACTGAACAAGCAAAACTAGTCTTTATTTTTAGCCAATCAGCCAACCCTGACATACTTTCTATCAGAAATAAAAATCTGGTTTCATTTCTTAAATTAAATAAATGCATTACCATGAAGCCCTGATAAACATTTCACTTTTGAACTATACCTCTAAGATAGGTAATATGTAAGTAGATGGATGGATGGATGGATAGTGATACAGATATAGACTTGCCCTAAATGTGTTACCTGGATGAAGTAAGGTACTGCCACCTTTGATATTTACAGGAGTGATACATTTTGGATAATAGGATTTCAAGCAATAAGCCATTAAATGAAAATTGTCATCACTGGTACTAGATTTAGAACACCATAATGTGAACCAAAATTTTTTATTTCTAGCACACTGCGCGGCTCATAACAGAAAATTTACAAGACCACTGAAATCAAAAAGCCCTACCCCAGGTTATGGCATCTTGATTGAAGAAGGCTTCAAGGAAACAGTATCTTGTACTGTCTTTCTGTTGGGTGCCCCCAAGAGTTTTTACTTTCCAGAACAATCCACCAGAGTAAGAAAATGTGGGTGAGAAGTCTGCCTTTTCTTTTGTAACAACATAAGGGTGACTGTGAAAGGGGAGTTGCCAACAAGAGAACCAGGAAGATGTTTTTATGCAAACATCAGACTGAACAATCTTAGAAAAGAGTACATATGGAGGTTAAATGTCTAAAAACAAATGCACTTAAAACCTTCTGTGCTTTCAGACCGCTCCGAAAAATCTTCATGAAGACCCAGGAGATGTACGTACTACAGTTTGAAGACCATTGCCAAAGGATGAAAGGAAAATTGAGGGTCATAGGAAGTGTGCATCTTCAACCTTATTAGATAATAGCAAACCGTTTTCCAAAGTGATAAGGCCAATGTGCATTCTCGCTGCAGTATAGAAGAGTTCCTATTACTCCATGTTCTTGCCAATAAATGGTTTGTATTGTCAAGGTTTTGCTAACCAGTCTAATGGTTGTAAAATGTTATCTCCTGTTTTTAATTAGGATTTATTTTATCACTAATAAGATTGAGCATCTTTTCTTGTGTTTATTGACCATTTATGTTTCTCCTTCTGTGAAATTCCTATTTGTGTCTTCAATCCATTTATCCATTGGAATCATTTGGCTTTTTCATGTTGATTCTCAAGAGTTTTTTTTTTAAAGGAAAAACATATTTTGCATAATAGTACTTTGTCAACTACATGTATTAAAAATATCTTCTCCTAGTTCATGGATTACCTTTTTACACTTTTTGTAATGTATCTTAATGAACAAAAGTTCTTAATTTTAATAAAGTTGAATTAAGGCCACCTGGTTAGCTTTTCTGGTTAGAGTACAGCCTTATAGCCCCAAGGTCACAGGTTCAGATCTCAGTACTGGCCAGCCCCCCGCCCCCGCCCCCCC